>NC_142798.1:36828472-36979392 GCF_049724085.1 Artemia sp. Qi Xiang Cuo
TTAGAAAAAATGGACATAGAAACTACATAACGATTCAAATGAATTATAGATCGTCATGCCATGCCGAAATGTCTTTAAATTCTTAAAGGGAATTCTTCCATCAGGTCCCGTTTCCGTTTTGATTGACATTCATTTAAAGTTTATTATTTGGAAAAATTGCTGCGTGGGGAGAAAGTATTCATAATAAAACATAATAAAGTCCCTCTCAGAGTCTGGAGTTTCACTGTCAAGTGTTTAAAACCTTAAAGTGACCGCGACGTGTTCAGCCTTGTACAAAATCACTGTTTAGTTGGAGGTCTCTTAGTGGACTTGTTTCTCTGGTCCTAAGCCGTCTTAAAGAACACAGTAAAAGGCATGAGTGAACAACATACTAAATTGGTTAGGTACGCTTTCCTAGAGATTCATGATACAGTTGGTCTATTGTCCTCGATAGAAGTTTTAGGTAATACATTGTTTTTGGAAGTTTTGAGATTTCAGGGTTTTGGAATTTGAGACTAGAAATTCATGCTAAAAAAAATAATTCACAAACTTCTTTAAAAATTTGAACTACCAAGACAAAGAGTGTTTTCTGTAGGTTTATCGTTTCTGGAAGAATTGGATGCCATGCTTCGGAAATAAGATTTGTATGCTAGAAGCCACAGTAATGACAGCTTTTCAAATTTGGCCTTGAAATGTTGTTGCTTCAAAAATTCAAGGATGATGTACTACTACTGCTTATGAGAATGCTTCTTAGCGTCAAACCACTTTGGTCAATACAGCTGCGCAAGCTTTTCCTTGACCCCGCTTATTTCAGAGCTTCACTGTTTACTCTATCCCTTGAAGGTCCAACAAGCTTTAAATGTTTTTATAACTTCTTGCCGACCCATTCAAAGACATGGTGCTTTTCTTTTTGCTCCAGGTGGATTATTGAAGCATAGATGTTGGCAGTCATCAACTTTTATCCGAAAACGTAACATAAACCATGTTAACCTTCCTTTCATCATAGCTGGTATTCCACATTACACTGTACTTGAAACTCGGTCATTCAAATGAGAACCTAAAAGTATGCACATAGTTCAGTTGTAAAACATCTAGCATAGCTTCCTCAATCTTTCGAAATGACCAAAATATCATTACTAAGCCTTCTAGTATTTCAATCTTAGTTCCAATGCTAATTTTTCTATATTCCCAAACTTTTTCAACTGTTAATAACCACCTTGTGCCTTAATAAGTTTTACTTTTTTTATGGTATCTACGATTCTTGCTGAAAACAGGTCGAAGGCCAGCCTTGGGGCAATCAAAATTCGAAGAGAGTAATTTAAATTAGAAAGGTCGAACTGTCCAAAAGTGTCTCCAGGGGTGAGAGGATCCATGCAGTACCATGAGAAAGAGCCCAAAACAGTATAAATGTTCCGAATTAAACAGAGGTTTCATAGCTTCATTTGTTAGTCAGCATAATAGAGACTTAATAAGGAGCAATATGTCTCCCATGTATTTTTCGCTGTGACCTAGTCATATAAAGTAGAAAACCTAGAAACTTGGAAAACAGTTTGTACAATCGCCAACTAAATTCATAAAACCCATTTTAAGGGCTTTTACCAATCAGAAAGCAACCAGATGCCTTTCGACGACCTCCAGGCGTTCCCGCATCCCCACATCAAACCGAAGTTTCAAGACTGCAATTTAAATCCGAACAACCGAAGATAAAGAAGATAGGCCTTTAGTAATGACATGACGCGTGACATCTCAAGGACGAGGGCTCTAAATTCTGTAGGAAGCCCATGTATAACTGAGGGTTCATAGATACAATTGAATGTGAAAGGGGGATGTGATACAACTTTTCGAATCGTAATCTTAGAAATATATTAAGTATGGTTGAAGTATCCAAAGGGCGGCTCTCGAGCCAGTGCACTATTCAGGTCCCTCTGCTTTTTGTTTATTTTCACCAAAAATAATATTTTAACATGTCCGAGCTTGCTAATTACAAATCTGAGATAAATTTTGCCATCAAAACTTCGAAAACTAAAACACATTAGGTATATATTTCACAAATGCTGGACTTTTTGCACCTTCCTGAAGTCAGAGTCATGGAAAGATTTTCCATTGCCATGTTTCGAGGGCCATGAATAAAGTCCTTGGACTAACAGTCCCTCCAATCACCACCCTTCCAATAACTCATGATCATTCATGGCTTATTTAGGACCTGGTTCTAAATAATTAAAAGCTAATCATTAAAGAATCATTAAGATTGCAGTTTAAATGTCCGAAATAAAACACACTAAGCACATATTTCACAAATAGTATTTGCTTGCCTCTAAAATTGCAATTGATTTTTAAGCTTGTTGGGTCTAAAATTAAAATGCATTAAGAACGCATTTTACAACCTACGTTTGATTTCCATTGAAGTTGGTAAATTAATCTTATTTCATAATCAGTATTTATATCCTTTACACAAATGGACACTGTTTCAGTTCCCCCTTCGTCTGGAATCCCTTCTCCATGCTTCAGATATACAGATATACAGTAACTCTAAAATTGCAATCTATTTTTAAGCTTGTTGGGTCCAAAATTAAATGCATTAAGAACGCATTTTACAACCTACGTTTGATTTCCATTGAAGTTGGTAAATTAATCTTATTTCATAATCAGTATTTATATCTTTTAAACAAATGGACACTGTTTCAGTTCCCCCTTCGTCTGGAATCCCTTCTCCAAGCTTCAGATATACAGTAATGATAAACCTTTTCCGGCTGGCCACCTCTCTCGATCTCTGGTTAGTTAGAAGTCATCATAGGTGCCCATAAGCTGAATTTCAGAGGGGGGGGCATACCTGGTCTAATCGGCACTTCTAATGCTGTATAATAGAAATCTCAAAACAAAAATATAAAAATATTAGGCAGTGACATTCAGCCAGGGGGGGGCTAGCACCCCCCCCCCCCATGGGTGCCCATGGAAGTCATGTTGGTAGTATTTCTTTTGGCTTCTTGATTTTTTTTTGTTCTTTTGGGACTTTCCCTGAAAAACTCAAATGAAGGTTCAGCTTAAATCAGCACTATTGCGTTAACTGTGATATATATTGTATATTAAACCGTGATTCATATATATTCCTTGGTATTTACTTGAATAACTGACATGGGGTTTAGAGACACATATGCAAGAAGTGGGTTTTGGGCCTCTTCCCCCTGAGATATCGATATTTAATCTGTACTTTCTCCTTGCATTCCAGACTTCCCAAAACTTTGGTACTTTTCTCGAAGCTGTGTCCTCTTTCTCTCTAGTCTTTCAGACTCTTAAAAATTTATAAGTACATGCCTCCCGGCGGAATACGTCGTTCAGTAGATACCGCCATCAAAGTGTAAAAAGAAAACAGTTACTATCGCACCTAATCTAAGGCTAAAAAATCTGCAAGAGGTAGGCCGAAAATAGATGATTTTCAAATTCTCGTTTTTCTTCTTAGCTCCCCTTGTAAAAATTAAAAAACGTCACTAAAAACAAAACAAAAAAATAAAATAAAAACAAGTTGCAAATTACTGTAGTCAATATACTTTGAAAACGAAGCCTTTAGAAATTTGAGATCCAAAAATGTTCACAGAAAAGTTGTGGAAGAGATATCCATAAAGTCATTAAGCTATTATAAAAAAAAGTTATTACAAGTTTGTATCCATAAAGTCAATACCCGAAAATATTATTAATTAAAAAAAAATATAATATTTCCCAGGTTCAGGTGAAATGTTCCCGCTGACTGGCAGCACGTCAAATTTCAACAAAGTAAATTAACAAGTTAATTTGGGGTTTGGGTAATAAGTCATATTATGTGCACCAAACTACTTCTATACTGAATTCTTGGTTCAGGACGCAGGCAGAGTGTCAGCTTCTCCTGGTGCCAGGATAAAGCAGAATGTTGTGTTTTGCTGGGTTTATGGTCAGAGTGGTGACGAATTCGAGGCATGTTGGTGGGGTGGGGTTCCTAATGGGTTTACTAAAATGGTATTGATTGTGACAGTATTTGGTCAAGATTTACCTGACTTAATGTTTTTTTCCAACCAGGAATTTGTTTGCTACTTGGTCACAAAAAGGTAAAACGGTAAGCCAAGACGCAGTGCCAGAGGTATGACGAGAAAGGTGGAAGTACGTTAGGCAGGACCCGACGAACACCGCGTAAATATGCCGCAGATTGTCCGCATCTCCTTCGTCAACTTTTTCCTTTGTTTTGTTCTTAATAAAAAAAAAAGAAGAATGCATTAATGGGGAAGTCACTGTAGATGCTTTGTGAATGTATCTAAGCAACCGTTAACCAGACATTAAATGCCCAACAATATTCTTTGAAAAGTTATTATAGAAAAACAGAAAACTAATCAATCTAGGACTGCCATGACAACCTTCAGCAGAACGACAACAACGAGATTATTGTCATCTTCCAGAGCCCGCTCTAATGAATTGAGAAATTTCCTGCAAAGAATTTTCTTAACTGGATATGGTATCCAAGATGTAACAAAATAATCAAACTTAATAACGATGTATGGTTAATATCGATCATACATTTAAAAATGTGCACATTTTCTCTTAAGAGTTCGATATAAACTATTGCCTGCTCATTAATGTCATCCTTAGCTGATCATGGGGTCTGGACGACAACCGGAATACTGTCAGCGGGATAATTGAGCCCATTCTACTCCACAAAATCTTATAGAGTAGTGAAGCTATTTTCTATTTCTACATGAAGAGCCCCAATCCGTTCAAAAAAAGGAAAAAAACTGATGCCAAAAGCTACATCTAGTTAAGCCTTCAGACAACTGTTTTACACAAAAATAACTCAAAGCAAAATTGATAAGTATAAAGCTTTTGTCTAAATTTCGTTTCATTAGCAATTGGCTAATGAAACATTTGCTATGATAAATATCGTAGCGCCTGTACCCCTTTTCATTTCTTTTGTTCCTTGTTTGAATTCTTAGCAATCCATTGCAACGAAACATAAATCGAAGGCGCTGATTAGCATTTAGGTCTTTTTTTTCAAGTATAGTTTCAAGCGGAGCATTTACTAGCTTAGAACAAAGCTTGGAAGAATAGAACATTTTTCTTAGAACTGAGGCTGGAATGCTGTAAGCCATGGTGATTACGTTTTCAGAGGCAGCGCAGTAGCACAGCCATAAGCCTTTGATGATTTTTTTTTAAGTTTATTTTTGTTTCCCTTACTATTGAAGGGGTAGTCTTAGAAACTTCGGAGGGGGTTCATTTTGTATGAAGGATGAAAGTTCAAATGACCTTTTTAGAGTTAAAAAGTGACTGGTGGGTAACCAGGGCCTCTCCTGTTTCTTTTTTTCTACCCCCCCCCCCGTTACCTCCAAAAACATCCAATCAAAAATTTGAGATGACCATTTTATCCATAGTTTTCGAAAATACCAATGAGTATGCTTCCAGGGGTGACATGACCCTGGCTAAAGTTAAAGTGGTTTGAGAAACCAAATTATCCCATTAAGTAAGCATGAAAATTGAACGCTTTGCTATATTTTATGAAGTTACCAATTAATTAAAGCAATTAACCTTGCTTGAATATAGTAAGGTAAATATAGGGTAAATATAGTAAGAAAGCAATTATCACTTTTGAATCATTATTGGCAAAAAATAGCTTACCTGAAAGATTCAGTGAGTAAAATAAGTTATCAATAAAGCAAATAGATACAAGATTAACACAAAAGATTAATTACAATTCGTTTAGAAAAATACATATTAAAATAAACTAACAGAGTGATGAATCAAGATTTAAACAATGTGGGACAGAAGATGGACGTAGCGTACTTGTTTGTGTTGGCTTCTGAGGGCTTGGTCTTGCGATGAGCACTTAGTATTAGGTGGTAGTAGGATATCAGTAAAGAATAAGACAGAGATTCAACTCTATCTATACATTTTTTTTTATTCTACAATAAGATCGCTAGTAGGGTAAGAGGTACCATTTTGCTTGCCCGTATAGCAATCTCCATGTTATTTGCTTGCTTTACGTTCCTTGGCGCCTTTCCAGAGCATGTACTTATGGATTTGCTTGCCTTATGTTCCTTGGTGTCTTTCCAGAGCATGTACTTATGGATTTGGGTGGATTATGTTCCCTCCCATGCTATTCTAGGGGCTTATGTTCCTTCCTATGCTATTACAAGGGCTTATGTTTCCTCCCATGTTATTCTAAGGGCTTATGTTCCCTTCCATGCTATTCTATGGTCTCACCCATGTTATTTTAAGGGTTAGTGTTCCCTTCCATGATATTGTATAGCGCTAAGCTCCTTCCATTGTTATTCTATGGGACCTCTACACGTGATTAAACACGTCATGAAAATATGTGCTATTTGATTATGTCCCGTTGGTACCATTCCAAACGAGCGGGGATTCCCCTCCTGTTCCTAAACATTGCAAATAATATAGCAGTATGATCGGGGATTCCCCGCACAAATTTGTTTCAACTCAAAGTTTTTCAACCAGAGTGTTTTTTTTTCAAGCTGACACCTGTTTTTTAGGCAGCCAATCAGAGACAACGGAGATATTTACTCCTCTCTCTCTCTCTTTTTTTGTTGTTGCTAGCTCAGTTTCATTGTCTAGTTTAGTTTAGTTTTAGTTAAGAGTTTAGAGTTTTTAGCTTTAAGTCTTAGCTTAGAGTTTTATTCAGAGTTCTAGTTTAGTTTAGTTACAGTTCAGAATTTAGAGTTTTAGCTTAGAGTCTTAGCTTAGAATTTTACTTAAAGTTGTAGTTTGGTTAAGTTTTAGTTAAGAGTATAGAGTTTTACCTTAGAGTCTTAGCTTAGAGTTTTTGTTAGAGTTCTAGTTTAGTTTAATTTTAGTTAAGAGTATAGAGTTTTACCTTAGAGTCTTAGCTTAGAGTTCTAGTTAGAGTTGAAGTTTAGTTTAGTTACAGTTAAGAATTTATGGTTTTAGCTTAGAGTCATACCTTAGAGTTTTACTTAAAGTTTTAGTTTGGCTAAGTTTTTAGTGAAGAGTTTGGACTTTTTGCTTAGAGTCTTAGCTTAGAGTTTTTTTGTTAGGGTTGTAGTTTAGCTTAATTTTAGTTAAGAGTTTGTTGTTTTACCTATGAGTTTCAGTTAAGAGTTATAGTGTAGTTGAGTTTTAGTTAAGAGTTTGGTTTTTTGGCTTAGATTCTTAGCTTATAGTTTTAGTTAGAGTTCCAGTTTAGTTCAGTTTTAGTTAAGAGTTTAGAGTTTTATCTTAGAGTTTTTGTTAGAGTTATAGTTTAGCTTAGCTTTATTTAAGAGTTTAGAGTTTTTATCTTAGATTTTTAGCATAGAGTTTATGTTGAAGTTCTAGTTTAGTTTAGTTTTAGTTAATAGTTTAGTTTTAGCTTAGAGTCTTAGCTTAGAGTTTTTGTTAGAGTTGAAGTTTAGTTTAATAATAGTTAAGAGTTTAGATATTTAGCTTAGAGTCTTAGCTTAGAGTTTTTTTTTGTTAGAATTCTAGTTTAGTTTAATTTTAGTTCAGAGTTTGATTTTTTACCTTTGAGTTTCAGTTAGAGTTCTAGTTTAGTTTTAGTTAAGAGTTTGGGGTTTTACCTAAGAGTCTTAGCCTAGAGTTTTAGTTAGAGTTTCAGTTTAGTTTCGTTTTAGTTAATAATTTAGAATTTTAGCTTAGAGTCTTAGCTTAGAGTTTTTGTTAGAGTTCTTGTTTATTTTAGTTTTAGTTACGAGTTTAGAGTTTTTAGCTTAGAGTATTAGCTTACAGTTTTTTTGAAGTTCTAGTTTAGTTTAGTTTTAGTTAATTGATATGAGGCTTATCTTGTTGTCTTAGCTCTGAGTTTTCGTGAAAGTTTTATTATAGTTTTTTATTAGTTGAGAGTTTACACTTTTATCTTAGAGTCTTAGCCTCGAATTTTTGTTTAGTTTAGTTAAGAGATTAGAATTTTATATTATAGTCTTAGCTTAGAGTTTTGTTATAGTTCTAGTTTAGTTTAGTTTTAGTTAAGAGTTTAGAATTTTAGCTTAGAGTCTTAGCTTAGAGTTTTGTTAGAGTTCTAGTTTATTTTAGTTTTGAGTTCTAGTTTAGCTTACATATAGTTAAGAGTTTGGAGTTTTACCTTAGAGACTTAGCTTAGAGTTTTGGTTTAGTTTAGTTTTAATTAAGAGTTTAGAGTTTTTTAGCTTAGAGTCTTAGCTTAGAGTTTTAGTTAGAGTTCTAGTTTAGTTTAGTTTTAGTTAAGAGTTTATAGTTGTTTATCTTATAGTATTATCTTAGAGTTTTAGTTATATTTATTTTTTATTTTATTTTTATTTAATATTTTATATTTTTTATATTATAGTATTAGCTTAGAGTTTTGTTGAAGTTTTAGTTTATTTTAGTTTTAGTTAATAGTTTAGAGTTTTAGCTTAGAGTCTTACCTTAGATTTTTTGTTAAACTTGAATTTTAGTTTAGTATTAGTTAAGAGTTTAGTGTCTCAGCTAAGAGTTTTTGTTAGAGTTCTAGTTTAGTTTAGATATAGTTAAGAGTTTGGAGATTTAACTTAGAGACTTAGCGTGGAGTTATAGTATAGTTTAGTTGTAGTTAAGAGTTTAGAGTTTTTTAGCTTAGAGTCTTAGCTTAGAGTTTGTGTTAGAGTTCTAGTTTAGTTTAGTTTTAGTTAAGAGTTTGGTGTTTTACCTTAGAGTCATAGCTTAGACTCTTAGTTAGAGTTCTAGTTAGTTTAGTTTTAGTTAAGAGTTTAGAATTTTAGCTTAGAGTGTTAGCTTAGAGTTTTTGTTAGAGTTCTAGTTTAGTTTAGTTTTAGTTAAGAGTTTAGAGTTTTTAGCTTAGAGTCTTAGAATAGTTTTTGTCGAAGTTCTAGTTTAGTATAGTAATAGTTAAGAGTTTAGAGTTTTATCTTAGAGTCTTACCTTAGAGTTTTTGTTAAAGTTGAAGTTCAGTTTAGTAATTGTTAAGAGTCTCGAGTTTTAGCTTAGAGTCTTAGCTTAGAGTTTTTGTTAAAGTTGAAGTTTAGTTTAGTAATAGTTAAGAGTTTAGAGTTTTAGCTTAGAGTCTTAGCTTAGAGTTTTAATTTAGTTTAGTTTCAGTTAAGAGTTTAGAGTTTTTTAGCTTACAGTCTTAGCTTAGAGTTTTTGTTAGAGTTCTAGTTTAGTTTAGTTTTAGTTAAGAGTTTAGAGTTTTTAGCTTAGATTCTTAGCTTAGGGTTTTGGTTAGATTTCTAGTTAGTAGTTTAGAGTTTTACATTAGAGTATTAGATTGGAGTTCTAGTTAGAGTTCAAATTTAGGTTAAATATAGTTAAGAAATTAGAGTTTTATCTTAGAGTCATAGCTTAGAGTTTTACTTAAATTTGTAGTTTAGTTAAGTTTTAGTTAAGAGATTAGAATTTTAGATTATAGTCTTAGCTTTGAGTTTTTGTTATAGTTCTAGTTTAGTTTATTTTTATTTAAGAGATTTTAGCTTTTACTTAGAGTCTTAAATTGGAGTTTTAGTTAGAGTTCTAGTTTATTTTACTTATAATTAAGAATATTCAGTTTTATATTAGAGTCATAGCTTAGTGTTTTAGTTAAAGCTATAGTTTAGTAAAGTTATAGTTAAGAGTTTAGAGTTTTACCTTAGAGTCATAGCTTAGAGTTTTAGATAGAGTTCTAGTTCAGTTTAGTTTTAATTAAGAGTTTAAAGTTTTAGCTTAGAGTCTTAGCTTATAGTTTGTGTTAGAGTTCTAGTTTAGTTTAGTTATAGTTAAGAGTCTAGAGTTTTTAGCTTAGAGTCTTAGCTTAGAGTTTCTGTTATATTTATAGTTTAGTTTACTTATATTTAAGAGTTTAGAGTTTTAGATTAGAGTCTTAGATTATAGTTTTTGTTAGAATTCTAGTTTAGTTTACTAATAGTTGAGGGTTTAGAGTTTTAGCTTAGAGTCTTAGCTTATAGTTTTTGTTAGAGTTCTATTTTATTTTAGTTATAGTTAAGAGTTTGGAGTTTTAACTTATAGACTTAGCTTAGAGTTTTAGTTTAGTTTAGTTTTATTTAAGAGTTTAGAGTTTTAGCTTAGAGTCTTATCTTACAGTTTTTGTTATATTTCTAGTTTAGTTTATTTTTAGTTAATAGTTTACAGTTTTTAGATTAGAGTTTTAGTTTAGAGTTTTTTGTTGAAGTTCTAGTTTAGCTTATAGTTCTATATTAGACGGATATCTTTAATCATATTTCTTGTGTAGTTTATTTTAATTTAAGAATTCTTAGTTTTAGACTATATTCTTAGCTTAGAGTTTTTGTTAGAGTCCTCGTTTACTTTAGTTTTAGTTAGTAGTTTAGAGTTTTACCATATAGTCTTAGCTTAGAGTTTTAGTTAGAGTTGTAATTTAGTTTAGTTTTAGTTAATAGTTTGGAGTTTTACATTAGAGACTTAGCTTAGAGTTTTAGTTTAGTTTATTTTTAGTTAAGATTTTAAATTTTTATATTAGAGTCTAATATTAGAGTTTTTGTAAGAGTTCTAGTTTAGTTTATTTTTAGTTAAGAGTTTAGTGTTTTTTAGCTTAGAGTCTTAGTTTAAAGTTTTTGTTGAAGTTCTAGTTTAGTTTAGTTTTAGCTTAGACTTGGAGTTTCAATTAGAGTTCTAGTTTAGTTTTAGTTAAGAGTTTAGAGTTTTTAGCTTAGAGTCTTAGCTTAGTTTTATTTAGAGTTCTAGTTTAATTTAGTTTTAGTTAAGAGTTTAGACTTTTACCATAGAGTCTTAGCTTAGAGTTTTAGTTAGAGTTAAAGTTTAGTTTAGTTAAAGTTAAGAGTTTTGAGTTTTAGCTTAGAGTCATAGCTTAGAGTTTTACTTAAAGTTTTAGTTTGGCTAAGTTTTAGTTAAGAGTTTCGAGTTTTAGCTTAGAGTCTTAACTTAGAGTTTTAGTTAGAGTTCTAGTTTAGTTTTAGTTAAGAGTTTAGAGTTTTACCTTAGAGTCTTAACTTAGAGTTTTAGTTAGAGTTCTAGTTTAGTTTTATTTTATTTAAGAATTTGATGTTTTAGCTTTTATTATCTGTTAGATTTCTAGTTTTGTTTAATTTTTGTTAAGAGTTTAGTGTTTTACATTATAGTCTTAGCTTAGAGTTTTAGTTAGAGTTCTAGTTTATTTTAGTTTTAGTTAAGAGTTTAGAATTTTAGCTTAGAGTATTAGCTTAGAGTTTTTGTTAGAGTTCTAGTTTATTTTAGTTTTAGTTAAGAGTTTAGAGCTTTTAGCTTAGAGTCTTAGCTTAGAGTTTTTGTTGAAGTTCTAGTTTAGTTTAGTTTTAGTTAATAGTTTAGAGTTTTAGCTTAGAGTTTTTGTTAGAGTTGAAGTTTAGTTTAGTAATAGTTAAGAGTTTAGAGTTTTAGCTTAGAGTCTTAGCTTAGAGTTTTTGTTAGAATTCTAGTTTAGTTTAGATATAGTTAAGCGTTTGGAGTTTTACCTTTGAAAATTAGCTTAGAGTTTTAGTTTAGTTTAGTTTTAGTTAAGAGTTTAGAGTTTTTTAGCTTACAGTCTTAGCTTAGAGTTTTAGTTAGAGTTCTAGTTTAGTTTAGTTTTAGTTAAGAGTTTAGTGTTTTACCTTAGAGTCATAGCCTAGAGTTTTAGTTAGAGTTCTAGTTTAGTTTAGTTTTAGTTAAGTGTTTAGAGTTTTAGCTTAGAGTCTTAGCTTAAAGTTTTTGTTAGAGTTCTAGTTTAGTTTAGTTTTAGTTAAGAGTTTAGAGTTTTTAGCTTAGAGTCTTAGCTGAGAGTTTTTGTTGAATCTAACTGGTACAAAGTCGACATGGGGGGATTTTCCGGCGAGTATGGTTAGGTTAGGTTAGGCTAGATCAAGTTAGGTTAGGTTAAGTTAGGTTAGGTTAGGCTCACGTACGTTCACACGCATACGTAGGCTAACCTAACCTAACTTAACCTAACCTAACTTGATCTAGCCTAACCTAACCTAACCAAACTCGCCGGAAAATCCCCCATGTCGACTTTGTACCAGTTAGATTAGGTTAAAAAACCAACAAAGAGAAAAATCTCTAAAAAAAAACAAACAAACGAGACTGTGGCCAGTGGAGAGAAAAGAAAAACAACAGAAACAAAACAACGCGGATATTTCGCCTTTATAAAAACACGGCGTATTCAGCACGAAAGACACAGAAAAAAAACAAGGTAAACATAAAAACCAATAAAACCACCACCAAAAAAAAAAAAAAATATAACAATCTGTGCAAACAAAAACACGTAGGGAAAAGATGCTAAAATAAAGTTACTTCAGTGAGGACACCAGAGTAACTGAGGAAAAATATAAAAACTGTAAATTACTTTAATTATTCAGTTGCGAAATAATCCTTTTGTTAGCTATTACTGAAGCAAATCGTTTTGGTCTAACAGGTAAAATAGTCCCCTGGTGATTATTTAAAATCTTTACTCCCTTATTGACAATTGATTCACTCTTTAGAAGGTTATCATAAATTGGGTCAATATTTAAATTACCCGTGTCCCTATTTATGGAAAGGTTAGCAAACATATGTTTTTTAATTTCTATGGCTTCCCTGGCCCATTGGGTGTACCCCTTATCATTAGAAATACCCAAGGCTTCATCAAGTTTTACAAAATGATCTGGTTGAAGCCAAATATGCTCTGCTAAAGCTGAAACGAAAGTTTCTGGAGGCTTGCTTAATTGTAGGGTTTTTTCTATTGAATTTCGGTGTTCAATAAACCTTTCAACAAATTGTTGGTGAGTCCTACCAATATAGAACTTCCCACAAGAACACGGAATTTTATACACCCCACTTACTAAATTTCCCCGAGTTAAATCCTTACCAGAACTAAAAAAACTACTCATTGGTCTCAGCGATTGGAAACATGTATCAATACCAAATTTACGTAAAACCCGTGAAAGTGTCTCCCCCAAACCAGGTACATATGGTAATGAAATGAAGCTTTTTGAATCAACTAAATCTAAAGACTGAGAAACCTCAATAATCCTACTACTATGTTTGGCCCGTCTATTTTCAATTATTTTATCAATGAACTTAATTGGATAACTATTACAAAATAAAATATCCCTCAAGTATAACAATTCCGAATCCAGAAATTCCTGGGAACAGATTTTAAAGGCTCTATCCACTAGTGAAATTACAACCCCCTTTTCACCGACATAGGGTGGCAAGAATGAAAATTTAAATACCTATCATTGTGCGTAGGTTTTCTGTAAATCGAGAAAAGTAAATGGAAATCCCTTTTAATTAATAAAATATCAAGAAAAGGTAATTTTTTATTATCCTCAAATTCAACTGTAAATTTAATATTATTATCAAAACTATTTAAATGCTTACAAAAAAGGTCTAAGGAGTCCAACCCATGTTTCCAAACGCATACCACATCATCCATGAACCTACCCCAGAAGCAAGGGGAGATTCTGAAACTGTTTATAGCGGAGGTTTCAATGGCATCTATGAATAGATTTGCCAATAAAGGAGAAATAGAAGCCCCAATAGGTAACCCAAAAATTTGTCTATAAAACTCCCCTCGAAAACCAAAATAAAAAGAAAATTCATTTACCAGAATAATCGGTCTCATAATGACTTCAATATCCAGACTGGCTAACCTCACATCCTGTATTAAATCAGAGTGTTTTTCTAATTTACTTTTTGAAATATCCTCGCATCTTTTTAAATCACAATTTGAATACATTGACACAACATCCAACTGCAAAGAATTGAACTCTCCTCCAGCGTGAAATTTCGCAATTTATTAGTAAGATCAGTCGAATTTTTTAAATATGATTTTTGTGTTCCTAAAAGTGGACGCAAAGCTACCGACAACCATTTTCCTAATTTTGAAACAGGTGACAGACAAGTTGACACAATAGGGCGGAGGGGGGTTCCAGTCTTTTGAATCTTAGGTAGACCATTGATCTTGGGTGCCGAACAACCCCTATGATAATATTTGTTCTAAAACTGTGGGGTAATGTGAAATTTATTTTTCATTAACTCTAATTCATTTCTTGTTGATTTTACATATTTATCTGTAGGATCAAAATCAAGTTTTTTGTATGTAATAGTGTCCAAAATAATTGATTTCAATTGATTATTATAGTCTTCAGTGTTAATAATTACTATCGTGTTTCCCTTATCGGCTCTGGTGATAGTAAGGAATTTATCCTTTTTCAAATCTTAATTTACAGTTTTTTTATTTTTCCTCAGTTACTCTGGTGTCCTCACTGAAGTAACTCTATATTAGCATCTTTTCCCTACGTGGATTAGTTTGCGCCGATTGTACATTTTTTTTTTTTTTTTTGGGATGTTTTTATTTGTTTTTAGTTTTTTCTTCTTTTTTTTTTTGTCTTTCGTGCTTAATACCCCTTGTTTTTATACAGGCGAAATATCCGCGTTGTTTTGTTTATGTTGTTTTTATTTTCTCTCCACTGGCCACAGTCTCGTTTGTTTGTTTTTTTTAGAGATTTTTCTTTTTGTTGGTTTTTTGTCATGGCTGGCCGGTTCGGCTTAAGATCTTTCATTAGATTAGGTTAGCTTATCATGAGCGCTCATGATAAGCTAACCTAATCTAACCTAACTTAAACGTGGAGAAACCTAACCTCTAACCTAACCTAACCTAATCTAACCTATGGTTTTTGTATTTCTATGCAATATTGTGTAGTTTTGTGGTTATGCTAGTTTAGACTAAACTTCAACTCTAACTAAATCTCTAAGATAAGATTCTAGGCTAAAACTATAAGCTATAACTCTTAACTAAAACTAAACTAAACAATAAATATAACTAAAACTCTAAGATAAGACTCTAAGCTAAAACTATAAACTCTTAACTATAACTAAACTAAACGAAACTTCAACCCTAACTAAAACTCTAATCTTAGACTTTGATGTAAAAATATAAAATAATAGATAAAAATAAAATAAACTATGAATACAGATACATCTCTATGCTATAAAAATTAGGTAGAGCTGTAATCTCTTAACTAAAGCTAAATAATGATAGGAGCCTAACTGTAACTCTAAGCTATTACTCCAGGATGAACCTCAAAATACTTAACTCTAGATAAACTAAACTTCAACTCTAAGTAAAACTCTAATCTAATAGTATAAGGTATAACTATAAACTCTTAACTAAAATAAAATATAAAAACAACAAAAACTCTAAGAAATTAATAAATGACAAAACTCTAAACTCTTAACTAAAACTAGACTAAACTAGACTTATATTCAAAACTCTAAGATAATAATCTAAGCTAAAAACTCTGAATTATTAAATACGAATATACTAAACTTCAAATTAAACAAAAATTCTAAGCTCTGATTCTACTATAAAACTCTAAACTCTTAACTAAACTAGAACTCTAACAAAAACTCTAAACTACGACTCTAAGCTAAAAAACTCTAAATTCTTACTAAAATAAACGTAGACTTCAACCAAAACTATAAAATAATATAAAAATTTAAAACTATAAAATTTTAAATAAAACTAAGATAAAACTCTTAAAAAAAAAATAATATAAGACTCTAATATCAAACAATAAAATAGACAATGTAATTAAAATACAAAATAGCTTCAAAAAAAAATATAAGCTAAGACTCTAAGCTAAAAACTCTAAACTCTTAACTAAAACTAAACTAAACTAGAACTCTAACGAAAACTCTAAGCTAAGACTCTAAGCAAAAATTCTAAACTCTTAACTAAAACTAAACTAAACTATAACTCTAACTAAAAATCTAAGCTATAACTCTAAGGTAAAACACAAAACTCTTAACTAAAACTAAACTAAACTAGAACTCTAACAAAAACTTTAAGCTAAGACTCTGAGCTAAAAAACTCTAAACTCTTAACTAAAACTAAACTAAACAAAAACTCTAAGATAAGTCTCTAAGGTAAAACTCCAAACTCTTAACTATATCTAAACTAAACTAGAACTCTAACAAAAACTCTAAGCTAAGACTCTAAGCTAAAACTCTAAACTCTTAACTATTAATAAACTAAACTTCAACTCTAACAAAAACTTTAAACTCTTAACTAAAACTAAAATAAACTAGAACTCTAACAAAAACTATAAGCTAAGACTATAAGTTAAAACAATAAAATCTTAACTAAAAGTAAACTAAAATAGAACTCTAACTGAAACTCAAAGGTAAAACAACAAATTCTTAACTAAAATTAAACTAAACTAGAACTCTAACAAAAACTCTAAGCTAAGACTCTAAGGTAAAACTCTAAACTCTTAACTAAAACTAAACTATAACTCTAACAAAAACTCTAAGCTAAGACTCAGCTAAGAATCTAAACTCTTAAATAAAACTTAACCAAGCTATAACTTTAAGTAAAACTCTAAGCTATGACTCTAAGCTAAAAATCTAAATTGTTAACTGTAACTAAACTAAACTTTAACTCTAACTAAAACTCTAAGCTAAGACTCTAAGGTAAAACTCTAAACTCTTAACTAAAACTAAATTAAACTAGAACTATAAATTAAACTAATCTAAGACTCTAAGCTAAAAACTCTAAACTCTTAACTACAACTAAAATAAACTAGCACTCTAACAAGAACTCTATGCTAAAATTCTATACTCTTAAGTAAAACTAAACCTAACTAAAACTCTAAGCTACGTCTCTAAGGTAAAACTCAAAACTCTTAACTATAACTAAACTAAACTAGAACTCTAACAAAAACTCTAAGCTAAGACTCTAAGCTAAAACTTTAAACTCTTAACTAAAACTTAACTAAAGTACAACTTTAACAAAAACTCTAAGCTATGACTCTAAGCTAAGACTCTAAATTATTAACTGTAACTAAACTAAACTTAAACTATAAATAGAAATCTAATATAATAATATAAGTTAAAACTCTTAACTATTAACTTAAACTAAACTAAACTAGAACTCTAACTAAAACTCTAAGCTAAGAATCTAAGCTAAAAACTCTAAACTCTTAACTAAAACTAAACTAAACTAGAACTTCAACAAAAACTCTAAACTAAGACTCTAGGCTAAAAAACATTAAACTGTTAACTAAAACTAAAATAAACTAGAACTCTAACAAAAAATCTATGATAATACTATAAGCTAAAATTCTAAACTATTAATTAAAACTAAAATAAACTAAAACTCTAAGCTAAATCTCTAAGTTAAAACACCAAACTATTCACTAAAACTAAACTAAACTAGAACTCTAACAAAAACTCTAAACTAAGACTCTAAGCTAAAACTCTAAATTCTTAACTATAACTAAACTAAACTAAACTAAAACTCTAAGCTAAGACTCTAAGCTAAAACTCTAAATTCTTAACTGTAACTAAACTAAACTGCAACTCTAAATAGAACTCTAAGCTAAGAGTATATTTTAAAACTATAAACTATTAACTAAAACTATACTAAACTAGAATTCTAACTAAAACTCTAATCTAAGAATCTAATCTAAAAACTCTAAACTATAAACTAAAACTAAACTAAACTAGAACTCTAACACAAACTCTAAGCTAAGACTCTAATATAACAAACTCTAAGCTCATAGATAAAACTGAACAAAAACTAAAAGTATAAGCTGATACTCTAAGCTAAGACTCTGAAATCTTAAATATTACTAAACTAAACTAAAACTTTAACAAAAACTCTAAGATAAGACTCTAAGCTAAAACTGTAAACTCTTAACTATTACTAAACTAAACTTCAACTTTAACAAAAACTCTAATCTAAGACTCTAAGCTAAAACTCTAAACTCTTAACTATTACTAAACTAAACTATAACTCTAACTAAAACTCTAAGTCTAAGCTAAAACTCTAAACTAAACTAGAACTTCAACAAAAAACTCTAAACTAAGACTCTAAGCTAAAAAATCTAAACTCTTAACTAAAACTAAACTAAACTAGAACTCTAATAAAATCTCTAAGATAGGACTCTAAGCTAAAACTCTAAACTCTTAACTAAAACTAAACTAAACTAAAACTCTAAGCTAAGTCTCTAAGGTAAAACTCCAAACTCTTAACTATAACTAAACTAGAACTCTAACAAAAACTCTAAGCTAAGACTCGAAGCTAAAACTCTAAACTCTTAACTATTACTAAACTAAACTATAACTCTAACATAAAACTATAAGCTAAGACAATAAGATAAAACTCTAAACTCTTAACTATAAGTAAACTAAACTATAACTATAAAAAAAACTCTAAGCTAAGACACTAATCTGAAAACACGATACTCTTAAATATAACTAAACTAAACTATAACTCTAACACAAACTATAAGCTAAGACTCTAAGCTAAAACTCTAAACTCTTAATTAAAACTAAACTGAACTAGAACTCTATCTAAAACTCTAAGCTATGACTCTAAGGTAAAACTCTAAACTCTTAACTATAAATTTACTAAACTATAACTTTAACTAAAACTCTAAGCTATGACGCTAAGCTAAAACTCTACTAGCTTAAAGTTGAAGTTTAGTTTAGTAATAGTTAAGAGTTTAGAGTTTTAGCTTAGAGTCTTAGCTTAGAGTTTTAGTTTAGTTTAGTTTTAGTTAAGAGTTTAGAGTTTTTAGCTTAGATTCTTAGCTTAGAGTTTTGTTTAGAGTTCTAGTTTAGTTTAGTTTTAGTTAATAGTTTAGAGTTTTTAGCTTAGAATCTTATCTTAGAGTTTTAGTTAGAGTTCTAGTTTAGTATAGTTTTGGTTAAGAGTTTAGAGTTTTAACATAGAGTCTTAGCTTCGAGTTCTAGTTAGAGCTGAAGTTTAGTTTAGTTACAGTTAAGAAATTAGAGTTTTAGCTTAGAGTCATAGCTTAGAGTTTTACTTAAAGTTGTAGTTTAGTTAAGTTTTAGTTAAGAGTTTCGAGTTTTAGCTTAGAGTCTTAGCTTTGAGTTTTTGTTATAGTTCTAGTTTAGTTTAGTTTTAGTTAAGAGTTTAGAGTTTTATCTTAGAGTCTTAGCTTAGAGTTTTAGTTAGAGTTCTAGTTTAGTTTAGTTATAGTTAAGAATATTGAGTTTTAGCTTAGAGTCATAGCTTAGAGTTTTAGTTAAAGCTATAGTTTAGTAAAGTTATAGTTAAGAGTTTAGAGTTTTACCTTACAGTCATAGCTTAGAGTTTTAGTTAGAGTTCTAGTTCAGTTTAGTTTTAGTTAAGAGTTTAGAGTTTTAGCTTTGAGTCTTAGCTTATAGTTTGTGTTAGAGTTCTAGTTTAGTTTAGATATAGTTAATAGTCTCGAGTTTTTAGCTTAGAGTCTTAGCTTAGAGTTTCTGTTAGAGTTCTAGTTTAGTTTACTTCTAGTTAAGAGTTTCGAGTTTTAGCTTTGAGTCTTAGCTTATAGTTTATGTTAGAGTTCTAGTTTAGTTTAGTAATAGTTAAGAGTTTAGAGTTTTAGCTGAGAGTCTAAGCTTAGAGTTTTTGTTAGAGTTCTAGTTTAGTTTAGATGTAGTTAAGAGTTTGGAGTTTTACCTTAGAGACTTACCTTAGAGTTTTAGTTTAGTTTAGTTTTAGTTAAGAGTTTAGAGTTTTAGCTTAGAGTCTTATCTTATAGTTTTTATTAGAGTTCTAGTTTAGTTTAGTTTTCGTTAAGAGTTTAGAGTTTTTAGCTTAGAGTCTTAGTTTAGAGTTTTTTTTCGAAGTTATTTTTTAGTTTAGAGGTTTATCTAAGAATTAGAGTTTTGATTAGAGTTCTAGTTTAGTTTAGTTTTAGTTAAGAGTTTAGAGTTTTACCATAGATTCTTAGCTTAGATTTTTTGTTAGAGTTCTAGTTTAGTTTATTTTTAGTTAAGAGTTTATAGTTTTAACTTATAGTATTAGCTTAGAGTTTTAGTTATAGTTATAGTTTATTTTTGTTTTAGTTAAGAGTTTGGAGTTTTATCTTAGAGACTTAGCTTAGAGTTTTAGTTTAGTTTCGTTTTACTTAAGAGTTTAGAGTTTTATCTTAGAGTCTCAGCTTAGAGTTTTTGTTAGAGTTCTAGTTTAGTTTAGTTTTAGTTAAGAGTTTAATGTTTTTTAGCTTAGAGTCTTAGTTTAGAGTTTTTGTTGAAGTTCTAGTTAAACTCTTAACTATAACTATAACTATAACTTTTTGCTTAGAGTCTTAGCTTAGAGTTTTCGTTAGAGTTCTAGTTTAGTTTATTTCTAGTTAAGAGTTTAGATTTTTTAGCTTAGAGTCCTAGCTTAAAGTTTTATTTTAAGTTCCAATTTAGTTTAACTCTATCTAAGATTTTTTAGTCTTAGAGTATAGTCCTATCTAAGAGTTATAGTTAGAGTTTTAGTTTAGTTTAATTATAGCTAATAACTTTAAGCCTTAGATTTTAGTCATATCTTAGACTTATAGTTAGAGATGAAGTTTAGTTTAGTTACGTAAGAATTTAGAGTTTTTCGCTTAGAGTCGTAGTTTAGAGTTTTTGTTAGAGTTCTAGTTTATTTTAGTTAAGAGTTTAGAGTTTTATCATAGAATCATAGCTTAGAGTTAAAACTCTAAGTTTTAACTCTAACTCTCGAAGTTAAAACTCTAAGCTAAAGCTCGAAACTCTTAACTAAAACTTAACTCAACTACAACTTTAAGTGAAACTCTAAGCTATGACTCTAAGCTAAAACTCTAAATTTTTAACTATAACTAAACTAAACTTCAACTCTAACTAAAGTTTTAAGCTGAGACTCTATGGTAAAACTCTAAACTCTTAACTAAAACTAAACTAAACTAGAACTCTAAATAAAACTAAGCTAAGACTCTAAGATAAAAAACTATAAGCCAATAAAAATAAATATGAAACCAAGAAACTCTATGCAAAGAATCAAATCAAAAACTCTAAACTCTTAGAAAATAATGAGAAAACCTTCAACAATAACACAATATCTGATCTAACACTCTAAGTTAAAAATCTAAGTGCCTAACTATAACAAAAATAAAACACAAATTAAACACGTACTCAAAGCTAAGAATTTAAGCTAAAACACTAAACTCTTAAATATTACTAAACTAAACTAGAACTTATACAAAAACTATTTTAAGACTCTAATCTAAAAACTCTAAACTCTTAACTAAAACTAAACTAAACTAGAACTCTAACAAAAACTCTAAGCTAACACTCTAAGCTAAAATTCTAAAATCTTAACTAAAACTAAACTAGAACTCTAACTAAAAGTCTAAGCTATGACTCTAAGGTAAAACACCAAACTCTTAACTAAAACTAAACTAGAACTTCAACTAAAACTCAAAGCTAAGACTCTAAGCTAAAAACTCTAAACTCTTAACTAAAACTAAAATAAACTAGAACTCTAACAAAAACTCTAAGCTAAGACTCTAAGCTAAAATTCTAAACTCTTAACTAAAACTAAACTAAACTAGAACTCTAGCTAAAACTCTAAGCTAAGACTCTAAGGTAAAAAACCAAACTCTTAACTAAAACTAAACTAAACTAGAACTCTAACTGAAACTCTCAACTCTAACTAAAACTCTAAGCTAAGACTCTATGGTAAAACTCTAAACTCTTAACTAAAACTAACCTAAACTAGAACTTCAATTAAAACTCTAAGTCTAAGCTCTAACAAAAACTCTAAACTAATACTCTAAGCTAAAAACACTAAACTCTTAACTAAAACTAAACTAAAACTCTAACAAAAACTCTAAGCTAAGTCTCTAAGGTAAAACTCAAAACTCTTAACTATATCTAAACTAAACTAAAACTCTAACAAAAACTCTAAGATAAGACTCTAATCTAAAACTTTAAACTCTTAAATATTATTAAGCTAAACTTCAACTTTAACAATACTCTAAGCTAAGACTGTAAGCTAAAACTCTAAACTCTTAACTAAAAATAAACTAAACTAAAACTTCAACAAAAACTCTAAGCTAAGGCTCTAAGCTAAAACTCTTAAATATATCTAAACTAAAATATAGCTCTAAAAAAAACTCTAAGCTAATACTCTAATCTAAACAACTCTAAACTCTTAACTAAAACTAAACTAAACTAGAACTCTAACTAAAACTCTAAGCCAAGACTCTAAGGTAAAACACCAAACTATTAACTAAAACTAAACTAAACTAGAAATCTAACAAAAAATCTACTATCATATTATTATCTAAAAAACTCAGAATTCACAAATAAAGCTTAGCTACAACACAACTCAATAATAATTCTCTAACGTAAAACTCAAAGCTATTTACAGTATGCAAACTGAACTGGAAATCTAAATATAAACAAGCTAGAATTTTAACAAAAACTCCAAGCTAAGACTCTAAGCTTGAAAAACACCAAGCTCTGAAATAAAAATAGAAATAAGAACAACTCTAATATGAAACTATAAGCTGAAAATCTAAAATCTCAACCATAGCTAAACTAAACAACAATTCTAACAAAAACTCAAAGCTAAGAATCTAAGCTAAAACTAACATATATGAGATAAATTTACCATAAACTAGAACTTAAACAAAAACTCTAAGCTATGACTCTAATCTAAAAAATCTAAACTCTTAAATAAAACTAAAATAAACTAGAACTCTAACAAAAACTCTAAGCTAAGACTCTAAGCTAAAATTCTAAACTCTTAACTAAAACTAAACTAAACTAGAACTCTAACTAAAACTCTAAGCTAAGACTCTAAGTTAAAACAACAAACTCTTAACTAAAACTAAACTAGAACTCTAACTGAAACTCAAAGGTAAAAAAACAAACTCTTAACTAAAATTAAACTAAACTAGAATTATAACAAAAAAAACTCTAAGCTAAGACTCTAAGCTAAAACTCTAAACTCTTAACTATTATTAAACTAAACTTCAACTCTAACAAAACTCTAAACTAAGACTCTAAGCTAAAACTAAACTATTAACTAAAACTAAACTAAACTAGAACTTCAACAAAAACTCTAAGCTAAGACTCTAAACTAAAAACTCTAAACTCTTAACTAAAACTAAAATAAACTAGAACTCTAACAAAAACTCTAAGGTAAGACTTTAAGCTAATATTCTAAACTCTTAACTAAAACTAAACTAAACTAGAACTCTAACTAAAACTCTAAGCTAAGACTCTAAGGTAAAACACCAAACTCTTAGCTAAAACTAAACTAAACTAGAACTCTTAACTGAAAATCATAGGTAAAATATCCAACTCTTAACTAAAATTAGAATAAACTAGAACTCTAACAAAAAAACTCTAAGCTAGACTCCAAGATAAAACTCGAAACTCTTAACTAAAACTTAGCCAAACTAAAACTTTAAGTAAAACTCTAAGGTATGACTCTATGCTAAAACTCTAAATTCTTAACTGTAACTAAACTAAACTTCAACTCTAACTAAAAATCTAAGCTAAGACTCTAAGGTAAAAGTCGAAACTCTTAACTAAAACTAAACTAGATCTCTAACAAAAACTCTAAGCTAAGACTCTAAGCTAAAAATCGAAACTCTTAATTAATACTTAACCAAAATACAACTTTAAGTAAAATTCTAAGCTAAGACTAAGCTAAAACTCTAAGTTCTGAGCTGTAACTAAACTAAACTAAAACTCTGAATAAAACTCTAAACTGAGAATCTAAGCTAAAAACTATAAACTCTTAACTAAAACTAAACCAGACAATGAAACTGAGCTAGCAACAACAACAAAATTGAGAGAGAGAGAGAGAGGAGTAAATATCTCTGTTGTCTCTGATTGGCTGCCTAAAAAACAGGTGTCAGCTTGAAAAAAAACACTCTGGTTGAAAAACTTGGAGTTGAAACAAATTTGTGCGGGGAATCCCCATTCATACTGCTATCTTTTTTGCAATGTTTAGGAACAGGTGGGGAATCCCCGCTCGTTTGGAATGGTACCAATGGGACATAAGCAAATAGCACATAGTTTCATAACATGTTTAATCACGTGTAGAGGTCCCGTAGAATAACAATGGAAGGAACTTAGCGCTATAGAATAGCATGGAAGGGAACATAAATCCTTAGAATAGCATGGGTGGGAAAATAGAATAGCATGGAAGAGAACATAAAGCCTTAAAATAGCATGAGAGGGAACGTAAACCCTTATAATAGTATGGGAGGGAACATAAGCTCCTAGAATAGTATGGGAGGGGACATAATCCACCCAAATCCATAAGTACATGCTCTGGAAAGACACCAAGGAACATAAGGCAAGCAAATCCATAAGTACATGCTCTGGAAAGGCGCCAAGGAACGTAAGGCAAGCAAATAATATGGAGATTGCTATACGGGTAAGCAAAATGTTACCTCTTACCCTACTAACGCTAGTTCAGCATTGGTTACTAATCATATTTCAATATACAAACTAATAATCAAAACTTGGCAAAAGACAAAAAAAGAAATCAAATCACGGAAAGAATTAAAAAAAAGTAGGATAAGTAAGCTGTGTTAAAGCTGAAAAAACTTTACAAAGCTCTGAATACTGAAAGATTCGTTACAAGACTCGTTTTAAAACTCCTAAACTCAGGCATGTACGCAAGGAAAGTGAGGGTTTCATTCTCTTTAGGTTTTGACAAAAATCCCTCCCCACCAACAAATTAAGTCTTGCATCCTTTCCTCATATTAAAGAGTGTATTTCCTTTCGGAACAGCTTTTACTCCGAAATACTGCAAAAGCTGTTCAGGCACGTGCCAAGAGGGGTTTCTGGATCAGGTTTGCCTAAAAATATACAATTTAACTGAGCCTACATAGTTCCAGTATAATATTCTTTGTGTCTGCTGATTGGGTGAAAGAAACTGCAAACATTAAAAAACAAAAGAAAACTTGCAGTTTTTTTAGACAATATTTTGTCAGTTGGTACACTTTTTGCACCAGTTTATGAACTAGAAAATTGTCTACGTTGCCGCTCATTTTAATCATATTTTACAGGGGTCTTTTTTGAATTGACCCTCCGTAAGATGAATTCTGCTTGTTGCATTCTCAAATTAAGGTTGCGGCTATACTTTCTCGTTACGGGTGAAAAACAACATACTAAACTGATTCACCGCAGCAAGGGTAGATTCGAATTCTTTTTCAGCTAATAAATCAAATAGTTCGTGGCAACGAACTGTAGGTAAGGAGTGACCCGGCTCAATAGTAACCGAAACTCTAAAAAACGGAATTTTGATGCCAATAGATACATATAAAAAATCAGATTTTTATTCTGGTTTCAAATATATAAGTTTAGTCTTACTCATCAAAGGTTACGAGCCTGAGAAAAAAGGAGAAAACACACCCTAAAAGTCATAGAATCTCAATAAAAATCACACCATCCGATTCAGCGTATCAGAGAACCATACCGTAGAGGTTTCAAGCTCCTATCTGCAAAAATGTGAATTTTGTATTTTTTGCAAGATGAAAGATCACGGATGCGTGTTTATTTGTTTTTTTTTTTTGTTTTGTGTTTTTTTTTTTTCAGGGGTGATCGTATCGATCCAGTGGTCCTAGAATATCACGGGAGGGCTCATTCAAACGGAAATAAAAAATTCTAGTGCCCTTTTTAAGTGACCAAAAAAATGGAGGGCAACTAGGCCCCCTTCCACACTCATTTTCCCCAAAGTCACCCGATCAAAATTTTGAGATGGTCATTTTGTTAAGCATGATCAAAAAATATAAGAAACATGTTTTTGAGGATGACTTAATCCCCCACAGTCCCCGGAGGAAGGGCTGCAAGTTATGACCTTTGCCCAATGCTTACATATAGTATTGGCTATAGGGAAGTCAACAGACGTTTCCAGGGGGGATTTTTTCTGCTAGTGGGGGGAGGGGGGGGGGGGTCGGAGGCTACGTGGATGGATCTTTTCATAGGAGAAGGGACATTGCTATGAAGGGGCGCCAGATTTCCCAGCATTATTGAAAAAAAATGATCAGAAATTAAATAAAAAAAACAAGTTTTCAACTGAAAAACTTTTCAACTGAAAACTTTTCAGCATAAAAACTTAAAAAGAACAGAAACTATTACGTATATGATTGGATTCGCCCTCTAGTCAATACTTTGCTCTTCATGCTAAAGTTTTTTTAATGCTTTCATAAAAGCTATTTAATCTAATTAATTGTCTTTCTGATTAAGGGGTCATTCTTAAAGAATTGGAAAAAAATTCGAACTTTAGCGTCGACTGACTAGGGGGCGAACCCCCTAATATATTTAATAGAAATATGCGATTATAGAAGTTCGTTATGTAAGTTAATTCGTAAGTTAAGGACATTTATTACTATTAAAAACGTTTGTAAATAAAATTGAACAACTTTCTAGAAAGCCATTTAGCCAAAAAAAAATAAAAAATAAATTAATATGTAAATTTCGTTTTAATTATTCATGTACGGTGAGCCAAAATCAAAACCTGCATTAATTCAAAAACGTTCAAGAATTAAATAAAAAAAAGTTTTTATAACTGAAAGTAAGGAGCAACATTAAAACTTAAAACGAACAGAAATTATTCCGTACATGAAAGGGGCTGTCCCCTTCCCAACGCCTCGCTCTTTACGCTAAAGTTTGACTCTTTCTCACAACTTTATTTTTCAAAACAATAAAAAACTTTAGTGTAAAGAGCGAGGCGTTGAGGACGGGACAGTTCCTTTCATATACGGAATAATTTTTGTTCGTTTTAAGTTTTAATGTCGCTCCTTACTTTCAGTTAAAAAACTAGTTTTTTTTTATTTAATAACTATACAAATATCAAACAGCATTAAGCAACCGGATGAGACGGTGATGAGGACCCAGCCTTAAGCACGCATCAGAAGTAAGTTCCTCTTGATGATGATGGAGAGTACGCATGATATAAGTAGCACCAAACCGAGTGAATAATTTTCTATTACGGTAAGAACGTGACAAATAAAGAAAAAGCCTGCTGTATATATGTGGATTAGATTGAGATTACTTTCTCGAAATAAAAGGTAAAATCTATGCACAAGAAGTGTAGCATGATCACAAAAAGTCAAGTAGAATTTCACGAGACCGTGCCTATTGTAACGACCCCCTTACTTTCAGTCAAAAAACTTTTTTTTTTATTAATTTTCTGCTTGTTTTTCAAATAATGCAGGTAAATATGGCTCAGCTCCCCAGTGTAAAATTTCCCCTGCAAAATTCACCCTCCCCCTGGAAATTTTCCTCCCCAAGGAAGATTCTCCCTGTGGAAATCCGCCCCAAGCACAAAATATCCCCCTCCTCCATAAAAAATAGCTGTATACTTCCCAATAACAAATGCTATACGTGAACAATGGGCAAATTTCAGAACTTACAGGCCTCTCCCCAGGGACTCTGGGGGGTCATTTTACCCCTAAGGACATAGTTATTTGATCTTTCAGCTATACTAAACAAAATGGCTATCTCAAATTTTTTGATAACTTTAGGAAATAAATGAGCGTAGGAGGGGGGCCAGTTGCCCTTCAATCTTTACTGTCACTTAAAAAGGGTACTAGAACTTTTAATTTGCGCGCAAACGCGACCCCTCCCGATCTTCTAGGACCATTATTTCAATATGATCAGTCCTGGGAAAAAAAACAAACAAAAAACAAACAAATAAACACGAATCTCTGATCTGTCTCATGGCGAAAATGGCAAAATTCCACATTTTGTATATAGGAGCTTGAAATTTCTACTGTAGGGTTCTCGGGTACGCTGGTGTAATTTTCATCAGGATTCCTTGAACTTTAAGGGGTGTTGCCGCCCTATTTCAAAAACAGGGCAAATGTCCTTAGGCTCATTACTTCTGATGGGTAACATTAAACTTGATCAATTGCATATATTTGGAATCAGCATATTAAGCCAATTCTTTTGATGTATCTATTGATATCAAAATTCCGTTTTTTAGAGTTTGGGTTACTATTGAGCCGAGTCACTTCTTACTTACAGTTCGCTACCACGAAGTGTTTGACAAGTCTTGAAACACAAGTTTGGTTTAATTAGAACAATACTAAGTTTTTCTTAAAACTACTTAGAAAAATCTTCTAGAGCCATTTCTAGGGCCGTTCCCGATCTTCTAGGGCCATTGGTTCGATGCGATCACCCCTGGGGAAAAAAAATAAAAACGCATCCATGGTCTTTCTTCTGACAAAAAATATAAAAAATTATATTCTTGCTGGTAGGAGCTTGAAACCTCAACAGTAGGTTTCTTTGATACGCTGAATGTGATAGTACAATTTTCATAAGATTTCTTGAATTTTTGGGTGTGTTTCCCCTCTTTTTCGAAAATGAGGGAACTTTGTTCTGGCTTTTAGCTTATGGTGGACAGCACTAAACTTAATGAATCTTATATATTTGGAATCAGCATAAAAATTCAATTCTTTGATGTGTCTTTTGACATCAAAATTATGTCTTTTTAGAGTTTCGGTTACTATTGAACCTGGTCGTTCCTTTTCTACAGTTTGTTACTACGAACTATTCGAAAACTAGACTTTGAAGGCCAGAAAAGTCTTTCTTGGCCATATACTGTATTTTCCACTTTGACAAGCCAGATGTTTGTCAAAAAAGTGAATTAAATGAGCCAATATTACATCGTTTCACAATTACCAGTTGAATATTGTCATCTCTTCTCTAAATATTTTATCAACATATATACTTTAACAATACAAACTAATAAAAAAGAAAAAAAAATTCTTGCTTAGCTGAAAAATCCGCTTTGGAACGAAGAGAACCATAAAGCTTTTTCATCTAAAGAGCATTTTTCGTCGTAAAATTTTCTTTTATTGTTATTTGTTACCGTTCTTTTGCCCCTGGTGGAGTCCACAAAGTGCCCCCAAGGTCCATCGTAATATCATGTTTATAACATTTGTATTCCATGTGGTCATTGAACCAATTAGTAGTGGTGAAACATTTTGATATTTATTACTTTGTATAAATTTCTAGGTTGTGATGGGAGGATCGATTGTTGATTTTGTTGCAACTGTTCTTGAAGACCAAATAAAGGTAAGATCAATCAAATAGTTCTATGGAATTTAAGGTAAGATTTGTTAACCTATTTGTTGTTACTAGGCCATTAGATTTTCTTCTTTCAATAGAGCTTCTTTAGCATCTCCTATAGCAACTGATTCTAATGCATCACTTGGAATTTTCATACCAGATATAATTTTTTTGTATTGACAACTCAAGCCTTGACTGCTTAAGTTAATCATTTTTACTTTTTTTCAATCTTGTAAAAAAAGAGATGAAATCCATATTAAGCGATTGTGACTTAAAGTTGTATAAGTTCTTGCTAGTATGGTTGACTTCAACCAGCTGGTTTTGTAAAACTACGTTAAGGGGTTTGACCGTGGTATGTGCACACCATTTTGATTTGCTCTACACTGCTGTTAGGCGATTCCATGTCTTGTGAAGGAATGTTTGACGTTAGAGGATTCTCAGTTGCTTTGTTTCTAACCACCTTATTGCTGGAATTTGTTGAACTGCCAAAACTAGTAGCATGCTACTCAGAAACTAAAGCCAATACGGATCGTTCACCAAAATCAATTCCTTTTTAATTGTATAAAAAAGGGTTTCCCTCACTATTACTTTCACAATACGCGAAGAGTCCTGACTGCGTGCTAATTAAATATTTCTAGGAAACACATAGGAATTTGTCAAATTTCTTTTTGACTAGCTGTGACAACTGACAGAGTTAGTTCAGGCGAAAGAGAGAAACAAGCATACATCTGATAGTCCTTTTTGTCCAATGAAAAGTTGATTTTTTCCTCCGAGCACCTTATAATTAAGAACATATTTAATACTCATTTACTTAATTCCCACCCGGCCGGGTTGGCTTATTCGGGGCTTCTCCTCTAAGGGCATCATAACAGTATTTTTGGTATGCCTCCCTGTTTTTTGCAGTTCTCAGCAGTAGCCTACTGAGAAGGGGTGGTCAGAGAAGTTTTCCCACTAGCGCTTAGGAGGTCGTCCTCTTGGGCGAAAGGCATTAATTCTTCCTTCGAAGGCTATTTTGGGCAGTTGGGCTGGGGACATACGCTGAATGTGCCCTAACCATTGAAACTGTTAAAGTTGGATGATCTGCATGATGGATGAGGGTAATTCAAGAAGGACAGTAGCCATTTGTTTGATACTCAGACAAGGTAGGCTAAGTGATGCCAGTGAGTGATTTAGTTTATGTCGCCAGTTGGTACTTGTCGTCGGCTTTTAAAGTCCATGTCTCTGCTTCATAGGTTGCAACTGGAGGCACTAAGGCACCGAAAAGTTATATCTTCAGTTTTAAGGGCGGGTATGTATTTTTCCATATAAAATATATAAAAAAGCAAGTTTTTTTAAATGAAAGTAAGGAGCGACATTAAAACATAAAAAGAACAGAAATTATTCCGTATATAAAAGGGACTGTCTCCTCCTCAACGTCTCGCTCTTTACGCTAAAGTTTTTATTTTTTAAAAAAAAAAAGTTGTGAGAAAGAGCCAAACTTTAGCATAAAGGGCGAGACGTTGAGGAGGGGACAGCCCCTTTCATATACGGAATAATTTCTGTTCCTTTTATGTTTTAATGTCGCTCCTTACTTCAGTTAAAAAAAACTTGTTTTTTTATATATTTTAAATGGAAAAATACATACCTGCCCTTAAAACTGAAGATGAAAACTGAAGGGCGAGACGTTGAGGAGGGGACATCCCCTTTCATATACGGAATAATTTCTGTTCGTTTTAAGCTTTAATTTCGCTCCTTACTTTCAGTTAAAAAAAACTTGTTTTTTAATTTAATTTTTGAACGTTTTAAATTAATGCAGGTTTTGATTTTGGCTCACCGTACATGAAGAATTAAAACAAAATTTGCATATTAATTTTACTTTTATTTGGTTAAATGGCTTTCTCGAAAGTTGTTTAATTTTATTTACGAACGTTTTTATTAGTAATAAATATACATAACTTACGAATTAACATACGTAACGAGCTTCTATATTCATATATTTTAAATATGTATATTAGGGGGTTCGCCCCCTGTTCAATACCTCGCCTTTACGCTAAACTTCGAATTTTGTTCCAATTCTTCAAAAATACCCTTAATCACAAAGGCCGTTAATTAGAATAAATAGCTCTTATGAAAGTACTAAAAATATTTGACTTAATGAGCGAGGTATTGAATAGGGGGTGAACCCAATCATATACGTAGCAATTTCTGTTCGTTTTAAGTTCTGATGTTGCTCCTTACTTTCAGTTGAAAAACTTTTTTTTTTAATTTAATTTCTGATCGTTTTTTAAATAATGTTGGGTAGTCCGGTGCCTTCTTCATTGTAATGTCTCTTCCTCCATGAAAGGTTCCTCCATGGAAAGATCCTCCCACATAACCCCTGACCCACCCTTCCCGCCACTACCAGAAAAAATCCCCCCTGAAAACATCAGTATACTTCCCAATAACCAATACTATATGTAAACATTGGGTAAAGTTCATAACTTTCAGCCCTCCCCCCGGGCATTTTGGGGGATTAAGTTATCCTAAAAGACATAGTTATTATATTTTCGACCATGCTGAACAAAATGGTTATCCCAAAATTTTGATCGAGTGACTTTGGGGAAAAAATGAGCGTGGGAGGGGGCCTAGTTGTCCTCAGTTTTTTTTGGTCAGTTAAAATGGCAATAGAAATTTTAATTTCAGTTCAATTGAGCCCTTCCACGATATTCTAGCCCCACTGGGTCGATACGATCACCCCTGGGAAAAAAATGAATAAATAAACACGCATCCGTGATCTTTCTTCTGGCAAAAAAAAAAAAACACAAATTCCACATTTTTGCAGATAGGAGCTTGAAACCTCTACAGTAGGGTTCTCTGATACGCTGATCTGATGGTTTGATTTCTATTAAGATTTTATAACTTTGATGGGGTGTTTCCCCCTTTTTTCGAAAATCAGGCAAATTTTCTCAGGCGCGTAACTTTTGATGGGTAGTACTAAACTTGATAAAACTTTTTTATTTGAAATCAGCATTAAAATATGATTCTTTTGATGTATCTATTGGTATTAAAATTCCGTTTTTTAGAGTTTCGGTTACTATTGAGCCGGGTCGCTACTTACTTACAGTTCGTTATCAAGAACTGTTTGATAGAGCGCAGTGACTTGAAGCATGCGGATGCCAGAGCCAGCTGTCGTTTGGCGTCTTTTGTGGAGTCATTTGTGTATGTCAGCACACTTCCTAGGTGAAAAAAACGTATCGACCCGCTCGTTTTTCTTGCCCCAATTAGTGACTTGCCCTGAGCCGTGATACTCTCATCGCCTTTGTCTTGATGGCGCTTATCTTTATTCCAAAGGAAGTAGCTGCGTCGTCGATAGTAGTGTTTGCACCGGCTTGGAGCTCTTCTATGTTTCAGTTCAGACAATTAATATTTAATCCTACCAATTAATCAGATTAAAATCAATTTTGCTGAACCAAAAAAATGGCTTTCTAATTTGCATGTCCACGACAGTCAAGTCCAAGATAAATCTATTTCTATGTTTTTAAAGAAATCTATCCCGTCTCTTGTTTTTTTCTCCTTGTTAGGGAGGAAAAAAACTATTGAATCACTATGCTATTTTGAATGCTTTGATATTTTGAAACCTATTGAATCACTAAGCTGTTATTGAATCACTATGCTGTTAAGGTGTTTCTCATTTATTTTGATATGAGAAAAAAATGTGAAGCTTGAATGCTACTTGTTTAATGAAAGATTTAAATGTAACGTCGAAGTCTCAAATTTCTCCTAAAAATAATTATTTACTTTTGATTTGATATATTTAGTGAAAGATGTTTAACACTGATTGAAAATAGACGTCTTATTTAAATTTTAGTCTTACGTTCAAAAGAAATTTACTTTACAAGCCTACGTAAAAGAGCAGCCTTTTTGAAAGATATTTTCTGTAACGAAAATTCTTAGTAATTGGTAACTCCGAAGTTAATAATAGTTAAATACCCAGAATGAGAAAAACTAGATTTTTTCCACCAGTGACAAAGTAAATAAAGAAGAAAATTTGTATATACTATTTAAAAAATGATCATTGTTTTCAACTCCATTAATTTTTTTTTTCAGAACATTTTGGTTATCAAACGTTTTTGTTTCAAGCTATTTTTAATTTAAAAAACATTTCTATTAAAAAAAAATGAAAAATAAAACTGGATCAAACCTGTTGTGCAACAAGTTTGGATGTCATGGAAGGCATCTTCCTTGAAGTTCATTAAAAAGAAAGTTTTCCAGAAGAAAACATAGAGTTATGTTAAAACACTAAATGAGCAGAAATAAAGTCTTATAGCTATCCGAACCTAATCAAACAGAAAAAAAACTATGAATAAAAAAGTAAGCCAAAAATAAACATATTTAAAATCAATTGAGACTTAGAATGACAGATATTGCTATGAATGATTAAACTAAATCTAAAACGAACAAAAATTAAAATGAACAATAAAGTTAAAGTCATTACGAACACAAATGACCACCCTCTTAAACTTCCTAGAAAGGTAGTATCATTTGCAACTTACTGCAAACTGGATATCTTTCAAACAGTGATTGTCATAATGTCAACAAGAATAAAATAAAAAAAAGGAAAAAAAAAATTTCTTATAATCAATCAGTTTGTGACTTTCGATTTTGTTTTAATAGTTTAAAGCGGCACTTTTTTTCAATACATTTCCTTGTTATTCCACACCTAAAAAACATTAAATGTCTGTTGGTAATTTTGAATTAATCTATTTAGTTTGTTAAATTAAAAAAAAAGATTTTTCACCTGAAATTAAAAAGCGACATTAAAACTTAAGACGAACAGAAATTATTCCGTATATGGAAGGGGCTGTCCCCTCCTCAGCACCTCGCTCTTTAAGCTAAATTTTTTTTTTAATTTAAAAAGTAGAGTTGTTACAGAGAATCAAACTTTAGTGTAAAGAGCGAGGTGTTGAGGAGGGAACAGCCCCTTTCATATATGGAATAATTTCTATTCTTTTTAGGTTTTAATATCGCTTCTTACTTTCAGTTGAAAAGCTTGTTTATTTTTATTTAATTTCTGATTGATTTTGAAATAATGCCGAGAAATCCCTGACATGATTTTTGATGGCCGTGTGGCAAAACTAATCCAAGAATTAATAAATAAAATTATTTTACAATATGTTGTTAATGCAAATTAAATTTTGTTTTAAGATGTAAATTCTCGCTTACCTGTCAAAGATGTTCATGTGCAATTAAGGGTAGGCTAAGCAAATTGTCACTAATTCACTTGCTACAAAATACTGATGTTTTGAAAACGCGGATTTTTTGTCTGTTGAACAAAACAACAAAATTTATGGACACAGAAAAGATATTTAAAACACAAGTTAGATAGCGTTAATCAGCAGGAGAATCTTCAAAAAAAAAAAAATAATAACTGAAAAGATTACAAATCAGCAAGACAGTAGCGTAATCAAATCTCCCCCTTCCCACAGAATGATCCTCTAAACAATTCAGGCCCTTTAAAAATTTATCCCGGACAATAACACTTAATATCTCTACACTTAAAACTGAGTCGGTACAGAGAAAGTAAGACAAATCAAAAGAATTTCGTGTAGTTATTCTGGCAAATCCCTCCAGTGTAAAATTCTCCCTGAAAATTTGAACCCCCCCCCCCCGGAAAATTTCATCCGCATGGAAAATTTTCCCCGTGGAAAATTCCCCCAGAAGAAGATCTATCACCCCTCCCCCACCCGAAAAATGTATGCAACTTACCAGTAAAAAATACAGTACGTAAACAAGGGGCAAATTGTATAACATAAAGACCTATCCCCAGGGGTTCTGGGGGGTCATGTTATCTTCAAAGGCAAAGTTTTTTGGCTTTTTAACCATAATGAACAAAATGGCTATCTAAAAATTTTGATCAGACGATATTGAGAAAAGAGGGGCTTGGGGTGGGGGCTAGTTGCCCTCGAATCTTTTTGGTCACTTAAAATGGGCATTAGAACTTTTATTTTCCGTTCGAACGATCCTTCCCCTGATGTTCTAGGACCATTGGTCCGATACGATCACCCCTTGGAAAAAAACAAAAATAAAGAAAGGAAAAACAACAACAAATAAACACGCATCCGTGATCTGTCTTCTGGCAAAAATTACAAAATTCTACATTTTTGTAGATGCGAGTTTCAACCTCTACAGCAGTAAGGCTCTCTGATACATTGAATCTGACGGTGCGAATTTCATTAAGATTCTTTTAATTTTAGGAGCTGCCACCCCCCACTTCGAAAATCAGGCAAATTTTCTCAGGCTTTTAGCTTTTGATGGGTAACAACTAAGCTTAATGAATCTTATATATATATATATATATATATATATATATATATATATATATATATATATATATATATATATATATATATATATATATATATATATATATATATATATATATATATATATATATATATATATATATATATATATATATATATCTATATATATATTCAAGTGCACATTTGTCTCAATTGCTGGATTGGGACGACATTTTTTTTTTTTTTTTTTTTTTTTTTTTTTTTTTTTTTTTTTTTTTTGCCAAGTAATTACCTCTTAAACATAATATATATATATATATATATATATATATATATATATATATATGCATGGAATCAGTATAATAAGCCAAATCTTTTGATATATCTATTGATATCAAAATCCAGTTTTTTAGAGTTTCGGTTACTATTGAGCCGCGTCACTCCTTACTTACAGTTCGTTGCCACGAACTATTTCATTAGATTTTGCATCATAAAATACAATTTTTAATCCTTCAACTAAATTTGACTCGAAGTGGCAAAACCCCGACATCTTTATTCTCACGAAACGTATTCTTAATGTTGCGACTCTTGCTGTTTCCTGGCGGAAATTTTAAAGTTAAGATATAAGTTTTTGGCTACCTTACCTTCATTGGTTTGATTTTTATGGTGCATATCATTTTCTGTTATTATATTTCAATTGTAATGACCACATGACGAAATATCTAGGTTTTTGGTAAGGACACCTGACTATCTTTAATTGTTTGCCTACAGCGGCTCAGTAAAACTGTCACATCCAATTTCGGCAAAAAAAAATCAAGCCTCTTAAAATTATTAAATTTACTAGGAACTTCTGTAGAGATAAGATTTCCTGGTCCGACAAATTTAACAAGATCAGTTGAGGGTTTCACAGCTTTTCCCAGTTGTGACAGACTTAAAAGCTGTCATTTTAGTCGTTCCGTCTTTCTGCCCCTAAATATGCAAGCTACCATTAATCCCGTTGCTTTTTCTTAAGGGGTACATTTTAAAAGCCCTAAATCCGCCATAAACGCCAAAAACAGAGGGTTTTAACGAAAATATCCAGACAACTAAAGAAATAATGATATTTTAGTCTGAGGCCCCCCTTTCGCACTTTGCACTGGCCTGCGTGAGATTTTTTTTTTTTTTTTTTTTGAAAAACATTCTAGGTTGTTGATCGGTGCTTTTGCCACAGAATTCAAGCCTTTAGACTCACCTACCAAGTTAAAAAAGTAATTTTACCAATCGTTTATTTCGAGAAATCAAGCATGGGTCGATCAAACATTAGCAGAATTGACAATAATGTTTTCAATATAGGCGTACTGACAATATTTCACAGAGACTGAAATAGTTGTCCTGATTGTATTCATGGTTTCACTTAAATTGTCATGGTTTTACAGGCCAGGAGACAGTAAAGATAGTTTCCATGTTGTGTCCCGTTTGTCTCTACTTTTCCTATGGACACAATTAGTACTAAGAATTATGCATAGACCTTTTTGTATCCTAGAAACCAGTCAAAGGACTCGTCTACTTTGTCCTTTACCATAACAACAAATATGTAAACAGTTGAATAAACCTCTTTGCAGTGGAGCTATCATTGTCATTTTCCCTTGGGTTCAAGTTCCCTTAATCCCCTTTTCTTTCTTTAATGAGCATATGTCACAGGCAGAAGGGTTATTTTATTATTATTTTTTTCTTTGTCTGATACTTAGTCAATCTCAGATTACTTAGACAAGCAAATTGAATCCTGTAAATCCTTTCTTCGAATTCTATACCATCTATCTATTGGTTATTTCAATTATTCTCATTTGTGTTTTGCTTTTTTTTTGTATTTAACTTTTTTTTTTCGTCTACTAGTATTTGAGGAAGTAAGCTGACCGGTTTCGTCTGACAAGATTAGTCGAAACGTTAAAAGGAAGAAGATAAAATTTAATGAGCTGGTGGATACAAATTTCAATGGGGCAAAATTCTTCTTTTAGAAGATATCGATCCTTATAATTTGTAATTTGGTCAATTTATTAACGATGAAGTTCTTTTGGTCACAAAATGCAAATTTGGCAATTTAGAATATAAAAATATGAAAAGTTTTCAAATCATATAGTAATCTGACTTGCTCTTATGGCTCACGAAGTGAATTTCTTTACATTAGGTCACTTTCGTCTGAAAAAAAAAATTAATAGCAACATTAAAAGGAAGAAAATGAAATTTCGTGCGATATGGGATAGAAATTTCAATGGGAGAAAAATACTTCTTCTAAAAATATACACGGCAAAAAATATGTTACTTTCCTTGGCCGTCGATCTCATCTAATCAGAATGGAGTGGTAATGTGAAAGAAGTCTTTGTATGGTGTCTTCAAAACAGAAAATCGTTGGCACATGTAAATTTGTCTTGTATGAGTTCTCGTTGCTTACGAACATTGACGACAAAAATTTGTTTCATTGCTTTGATGAATTCCTAAATAGAAAATGAAATTGATAAGAGAATCTAAATTGGAGACCGTAAGAACCTAAAGACTTCGGTTCAAACAGTTCGTGGTAACGAACTGTAATTTATAAGTTTCATTAAGTTTGCTCTTACCTTTCAAAGGTTACGAGCCTGAGACAATTTGCCTACTTTTCGAAAAAAGGGTGAATCACCCCCTAAGAGTCACAGAACCTCAATTGAATGATACTGTCACATTCAGCGTATCAGAGAACCCTACTGTAGAGGTGTCAAGCTCCTGTCTGGAAAAACTTTGCATTTTTTTGCCAAAAGAAAGATCACGGGAGCGTGTTTATTTTTTTTTTTTTTTTTTTTTTTTTTTTTTTTTTTTTTTTGCAGGGGTGATCGTATTCACCCAGTGGTCCTAGAATATCAGGAAAGGGCTTATTTTAACGGAAAATTAAAAGTTCTAGTGCCCTTTTTAAATGACCAAAAAAATTAGAAGTCAACTAGGCTCCCTCCCACGCTCGTTTTTCCTCAAAATTGTCCGATCAAAATTTTGAGATTGCCATTTTGTTTAGCATGGTTGAAAGGACAAATAACTATGCCTTTGGAGATATCGTGACCCCCCACAGCCCTTGGAAAAAGGTATTTAAGTTACAGATTTGCCCATTGTTTACGTATAGTATTTGTTACTGGGAAGTATGCATACATTTTTCGAATGTGGGGAGGAATTTTCTGCTGGGGGGATTTTCTGCGGGGATAGTTTTCTATGGGGAGGGATGTTTCAAGGGGGTGAATTTTTCTAGGGAAATTTTACACTGGGGGAATTTGCTAAAATTTCTAAGCAAAATTGGTCTTATGTCTTGCTTTCTCTTTGTCGACTCAATTTTGCACGTGGAGATGTTAAAGGTAATTTTCCACCAGAAATTATTAAAAAAACACCAGAAATTAAATGAAAAACAAGTTTTTTCAACTGAAAGTAAGGACCAACATTAAAACTTAAAACGAACAGAAATTATTACGTATATGAGTGGGATTGCTCTTGCTTAGCACCTCACTCTTTACGCTAAAGTTTGAATTATGTTCCAATTCTTTAAGAACGACTGCTGGAACACTATATTGCACAATGATTGATGAGTATGATGAAAAGTGTGGATTATGCAACCCGTGTAAATTGCATAGAGGATATGCTGTACAAATTAAAGGTTGTAATTCCTGTCTTGAAGAGGTGTGTGACTCTCATTCTAGAGGCCACCTATGCTCCAATTGTCATTATGATAAATGTAAGCAGTGGGAGAATACATATCCCGGTATGATAGGAAAGAATCCTGGCCGTGAATTTAGTTTAGTTCTGCATGATTGGTCTCGTCGTCGTTTTAAATTGTTACAGGAGAAGGAGCCGGGTCATAAATTCAACTGCTGTAACAACAAACGAATATGGTTTTTACGTCATCGTTCTGAAGACAATTGCTGCTATCACTCCAATCTCACTGATTTTTACTGATTATAAGCCCACTGCCTTTCGTATAAATTCTACACTCCATACATCAGCAACTTTATTGAAAGCAGGGGGAAAACAGATTATTCAAAATCAACGAAGAGTACAGGATTTAACGACTAAGACTTGTGGCTTTCATGCACTACTCTTTTTCATGTTCAGATGTCGTGGCTACACCTACAAGCAGTTTCTCGACATCTACGTTGACTTACCTCAATTGAACGACTTTCTAGTGGAGAATATACTTACAAGTGTATTTAATATTGATTTTAGTGCCCTAAAAATAAAATGTTCTAAAGATGTATGTGAAATTGTTTATTAATAAAAAAAATTTATATACATGATAAAACGACTTTTCTACTCTTTAGATTTCATCCACTACTATGTATTTGTCGACAACAACTAGTGCAGGTAGATTATCTGAATTCATAGTGCACTGATCCTGATATACTGCAATGTCAGGGTCACATTTTCTACAGTAGAGTTTAAATTCACTCTTGTCATATCTCTTTGAATATTCAATGATACTATTCTCATTCATTCTATATAATTCACATTTTTCAATTTGCTTATTTGAAGCAATTTCAGAAATAATGTTCTCAAATGTCGAATCACATTCCGTCACAGCCAAATAAAAATCAGTCGGTTTATAATCATAACACCCAATGTCTTCACAACGATGACGTAGAAACCATATTCTTTTGTTGTTCCAGCAGTTGAATCGTTGACCCGGTTCCTCCTCCCAGAACAATCTAAAACCACGACGATACAAATCTCGTAGCAATAGACTAAAATCACGGTCAGAATTCTTTCCAATTATGCCAGGATATGTATTCTCCCACTGATTACATTTATCATAATGACAATTGGAGCATAGGTGGCCGCTAGAATGAGAGTCACCCATCTTTTCAAGACAGTAATTACAACCTTTAATTTGTACAGCATATCCTCTATACAATTCACATGGGTTATGTAATCTACACTTCTCATCATACTTATCAATCATTCTGCAATTCCCATATGATGATAACCGGCTGCCTTTTGTGTACATACATATCGAACATGTATGGAACATTTTGTCATGTGTTGACACTCTCACTACCACAATGAAACTGAGCTAGCAACAACAAAAAGTGTCTGAGATAGAGAGAGAGAGAGGAGTAAATCATCCTTGAGCACCATCTTTCTCATGAAAAAAGTCTTAAATTTCAAAGCTAATGTTTAAAAGCATATCCACAATATCATTTTGCCGTGACGTGATCAATATATCAATAAATTGTGTAAATGTATTTGGACCACGACGTAGAAGCTTCATACAATAGTCTAATGATGGAGAATCAGTTTTCATTATATCAACAAACATTCCCCGTGAAAATATCTTCCTTTGAATAGACAACTTTAGAAAATCCTCATCTAGAATCAAACGTTTGTCCCTAAGAACTAGAATCCTCATGATTCGCTATTTCTCGAATCTATCCTTTTTTTGGAGTCCTAACTCTCTCACAACCAACTTCAGAGTAATCAGAATTTCTTTTGTACTGTATAAAGTATACGATAGTCTACTTTAGAAAGAAAAAATACCATTGATTTAGAAACATTTTTATTGAACATAATTACCATAATAATAATATTGACTGATGCATTTTGTTCTCATCAATATATTTCGATAGGACATCTAATGCTGACCGAAGTTTATTTATATGGAGAATATTCACTTTTCCAGCAAAACATAGTTGCTCCTCCTGCTTAAATTTGCTTAATGATATCACGTATCTGGCATACATAGTGTCCCATTCAAGACATAGTGCACAGCCAGCGGTTATTTCCACAGCTACATCGGGTAATTTTATGTCGTTGCTGCTGCTGCTGTCAGTTCCAACATCAATCTCCAATAATGTAAATGCACCACTCATTTTTTCTCCACTAATATCCTCTCAAATAAACTATTCTCTCTCTGAATTCAATTCCATTACTAATATGAATTACAATGACAATGACTCCTTATATCTGAATCCGACTACTACTCAAGTTAGTGTTACCGCCAGCTCTTTCTCTGTTTGACCCCAAAAAATGGGTGTTAAATCAGAAAACTCGTTTGCTAAGACATGTTTCGTTCGTAGTAATAGGCGTCTGACCCGTGGCAAGGGATATTACGCAATCACTACCAGGATCAGCACCTCTCTTACTACTAACGATAAGGGAGATGATCAATTGGGCAAAAAGGCAATATTCGCTTGCTACTACTACTGCTACTACAACTACCACTACTGCCACTACTACCACCACCACCACTACTACCACTAAAACTACTGTTTCTGTAGCGAGTACTACCAAGGCTGAGGATATTGGTATGAACATCTGAGGAAACGTTAAGGGGAAAGCTGAACTAAATCAAAATGTACTCTGTGCATACATATTCCTAATGCAGGCGGATCAGCAATACTTTTGGAACCACTTACCGTATCAAGGTGAAACTTCTGCGGCATCATAAGGGGAATGTTGAACTGACCAAAAGGCAACATGTACCTGTTACTACTACTTTTAATACTGCTGCTACTATTATTACTACTGCTACTAATACAACACTATTACTGCTACTACTGTTCCTACTACTACCACTACTACTATGATGCTATTACTACTAAGGCTACGCGTATGAAGGTGAAAATTTGCCAGACTATTGAGGGGGAACTTGAACTAAATTGAAACACACTAATGTGCATGCAGATTGTCAAAAGGGCATATCTGAAGAATGGATTTGGGTATTAAGTTGGATCAAGATGAAACTTTCGGGGTATCATGAGAAGGATGTTCAACTGACCAAAAGGCAACATCTACATACTGTTACTGTTATTAATACTGCTGCATACTGTTACTACTAATACTACTACTACTTACACAACACTACTGCTTCTACTGCTAACACAAGACTACTGCTTCTACTGCTACCACTACTGCTATGATACTAGTACTGGTACTACTAGTAATATCGCCCCATGCTTGACCAAAAGGCAATATGTACACGCTACTGCTAATACTATTACCACTACTAAATTTACTACTACTACTACTATTCCAACTACTACCTCTATTGCAACTACTTGTAAGGCTAAGAGCATTAAGATTAAAATTTCAGGAGGTACATGAATATACAGGTTTTCAAAAGGATATATCACCAATGCCATACCAACGGCTAATTGTATTAAGTTGAAACTTCCAGGAAATGACTAAAAGCATATATGTTAATACTACTGCTGCTACTAGTGCTAGTGTTATTACTATTAATACTGCTACTAGTACTGCTAATGCTAATACTGCTACTGTGACTACTATTACAACTATGTCTAAGGGCATGAACCTGAAATTTTCCGGTAATATTGAGGGAGGAAGCTGAACTGAATCAGAACACGCAGTCTCTTCACGAACACGCCGGCAGGTTGTCAAAAAGGGTATCAGCAATATCTTAGGAACACTTTCATGCGTGAACTTGAAACTTAAAGCGCTTGTTGTGGGGGATGTTGAACTAATCAAAAGACATTATTTGCATCCTAATGCTACTTTTCTACTCATACTACTGTACTGCTGTTACTATTATTACTACTGCTGCTACTTCTTCTGCTGCTAAAGCTAAGCCTACTAGTATCAATTATACTGCCACGAATGCTATTACTATTACTACTGGTGCTACTACTACTGCTACCAAATCTAAAGGTATTAAGGCTGAAAACTTGGGGAATATTGAAACTGTATTGACTAAATTGAGACACACTATGCCCATACAGGCTGTCAAGAGGACGTATCAGCAATGCTTCAGGAAGGATTTATGGTATTAAGTTGAAACTTTTATCTTGTATTGAAGGGAATGTTGAAGAAACACAAAGGTACTATGCGCAAACTGCTACTTATACTGCTGCTACTACTGCAGCTATTGCTACTACGCAAGCTAAGGGTATTAAGGTGAAATTTTCAAGGAATATATAGGGGGATGTTGAACTAAATCAAAACGAACTATGAGCGTATAGATTTTCAAAAAGGTGACACAGCAATATCTTAAGACCGGCTTACAATATTAAGTTAGACCTTTCAGGGTGAGTTGTGGCGGATTTTAACGAGCCGGAAGACACTATGCATATACTGTTAATATACTACTACGATTGTTGTTGCCAATATGCTTTAAAACTAAATCAAAAGCATGTGCATGGTGGTTGCCAATAAGACATCTCAGCAATACCCCAAGAACGACCGAGGGTATTAAGTTGAAACTCTCAGGGCTGCTACTATTAATACTTTTCTCTTACAATTTAACTTAGTTTAATTTTTCAGATCAATTTGAAGAGGCATAAAACCAAATTAAATAATATTATTGGTGTCCGGATTTTCATAAGGGTATATGTTGTTAAAGATTGTTGAAAATGTTTCTCCAGCATACAGATAACAAGTTAAACTTTGGAATCTTATAGAAAAAACTGAAAAGATATAAATATTGTTTTCCTTTTCCAAGAAAAAGACTATGTCAATAAAAAACGAACAGGGATTAATTTAAAAACCTTTTCCCACAATATATGTTTTTCAAAGAAAAGTAAAGAGCTCCATTAAATCGAAACCGAGCAGAAATAAAGCCAAATAATCTTCCAAGCGTAAAACTATCACCAATCACCGTCAATAAATAAATGAAACCCAAGACGTACAGAAATTATAATGAATAACAGATTCAAACTCAAAATTAGCAGAAATTGACTTGAGTATGGCTAACAATCCCCATGCCTTCTCAAGACCAGAACATACGCTTTACTGACCACCACCAGAATTTACGCTTTACTGAAAACAAAATAGATTTTAAATTTTTTCAATTTTTGAACTTTAACAAATCAAAAATTATTCGGAATAAATTTCAGTCCACATTCATGTATTGTTTTTTTTTTCAGTAAAGTTCAAATTATATTCGGGTCTTGAGAATGCATGGGGATTGTCAGCCCTACTCATGTTATTTTTTGCTCCTTTTGAGTTTGACTCGGTTATTTTTTTTGTAATTTCTGTTCGTTTTTGGTTTCATTTATTTATTAATGGGGATTTGTGGTGGTTTTAAGCTTGGAAGATTATTTCACTCGGTTGGAGTTCCACCCCTTGTTTCTTTTCTTTTCAGATAAATGGCCTATTTTCTTTTCTGTAATTATATTTGCCTACAAGATAATTGTAGTCATCTCTGGCTGGTAGGCTAGGTTCTTTGACAATAAGTAAGCTTTGAAGTTAAATTTTATTTTGGTCTTCCGGGTCTGGGCCATTGAAAGACAAAATTACAGAAAAGTAGCCAGGGATTTGATTGTTGATTTAGAGGATTGGCCAGGGTCAAGCGAAGGTCAACCTGATGCAAAGTTCGTTGTATAGAACCAGTGTATTATTAGTAGTTAGTCTACATTGAGATCCCGTTTAGGGAGTCTGTTTTTTTTTCAGAGTTGATATATCTGTATTTTGTCAAGTAACCTTTTGGAAGATTACAAGTAAGCTATTTTCTACAGCTGTGTAGACTATTTTTCCAGGGACCCAGACAGGGTAGGAAAAGAGTTGCGAGACATACTGTCATTTATGATATTGACAGGGGGGCCCGTTTACCCTCCGAGGAGATAGCTAGAGATTTTAGTAGTGACCCAGGTTGGGTGCACCTTTTGCCCAGAGATTGGCCGTCTGACAGTTCGATAACTTTATCTTACCCTGAAGCAGGGTATATCGTAAATTGGGTATTAACACACCCTATATTTACAGAACCGTTGCGGTAAGCGCGGGCATTCCATTATAATATTTGGCACCAGCGAGGCTTCCCCTTACAGTAAGTGGTGTAGCATCATTTTGCACCAATAAGTGGTGACACTCGTACCTTACCAATAGAACAGTGGTGGCTTACCACACCGAACAGACTCTATTTCTGCTTATTTTTGGTTTAATGGAGCTCTTTACTTTTTTTTGAAAAACTTATTTTTGTGTAAACATTTTGCCTGGAAAGCAAAAACACCTACGATGGGATTTATTTTGAATAGTTTTTTTCAGATTTTTTTTTTTTATCAGACTAACCATCGATATCTATTTCAGATTTTCTATCTGAATAGTATTTCTATCTGAATAGTATTTCAGATTTTTTTTTTTCAGAATAACCATCGATATCTATGACGGTAATGTGTGCAGAGTATTTTACGGCAGATGAAATGGCATTTTTATTTAACGTTTACCTCTCTATGGACCTTTGCCATCCTTATGCAGAAACAATATTGCCGAAATTATATAAGACTCAAGAAGCTCAAAAATATATGAAAACGAAAAGTTTGTCCAAGTTCATCCAAGTTTATTTCTTTTCAGTGGGGATGGGATGGAGATAGATACTTCAGAAAACTGCAATGTCAGTTGAGAAGCATTGCCTGAACCAAATGTAGGTGGACACTTTACTGGAAAACCGTTAACACATGGGGATTATAGGGGGGGAGGCAGATTTGAAAAGAGATATATTCTGTATATAGCATTCAAACAGTCTTCATCAATTGTCTATCTTGGAATTTTCACTCAGTGGGATTCTGGCTTTATTTTGAGAAAACTGTTGTTTTGGGCAGAAACTTTGTAGTTGCCTAATCCCTTTTGTGACTTCAAAAAGGCGCTAGAAATGAGCCCTCTCATGACTGCCTACGAGCCATGAGTCAGTACTATTATCCTTGGGAAGAAAAGGAGAAGGCAAAGCAGACACGGCATTCGTGATGTCCAGCCTGACTCCCTTGCCGATAAAAATGATATTGCCCACGCAGCCCCAGCAGTAAAGCCGTAAACCCTGCAAATTGCCAATTGTTCACAGATAGGTTTCATAGGAGAAAAAATACGTGAGCATGTTCGATTTGATTGAAACCTTAAAGGAACGTAACATGGGCAAAAGGATCCTCAAGTGTTAGGTGGGGAGGGGAAAGCTAAGGGAGCCAAAAGTCGGTTTGAAACTTACGATTATTTAGTGCAAAGGAGCCACCCTGTAAAAAAATATTCGGGGGAGGGAACAGATTCTCGAAAAAGGGCTAAAACTCTTTTTTAGATCGCCTCGAAACTTATATGCTTAAGTAGTTGACCTCTGGAGACCCATATGCAAAAAAAAAATATTCCCCTGGAATAGGGAAATGCTAATAAAGCATTGTTTTATTGGATCGAAACCATGGAACCTGAAATAGCACAAAGAACGATTGTTTACACACTGCCTGAAACCTACATCCGTAAGTTTCTCGGCTAAGGAGACCTTAAAAATCAACAAATTATATGTAGGGAACCCGAGCTCCATCAAAGTGAGACTGTAAAATGTTCCAAAAAGTTTTTTGGGCCTCATTAGCCCTTTCAGCTATTTTGAGAAAAATAGCTGTCCAGAAATTTTGATCCAATGCAGTGTGTTTTTAAGGGGACACCTGGGAGCAAAACAGGTTGCCCCGCCTCCAGTCATTTGGGCCTTGTAGAAAACACTGCGACTTTAAATTCCTGGCCATAGTTTTGATTCATACAGCATCGGAGTTTAGTAGGTACTAATATAAAATTATTGGTCAGAACCTTTCAGACATCTGTTTTGTCCACGTGGTTTCACGTTGCTCACTTTGAAAAACTCTCGCTTTAACCTCATAGGTCGTCGTACAAGAAGAACTTATGACTTCGTCGGACCTGAAAAAATATTTCATGAGACGTTCCTCACAAATCACGGAAACTCTAAGCTTCTGGCTCCAGTAAATACGAGTTCTTGTAAATTTCAGATCACTCATAATGAATGAGAGGCCAAAACACACTTTCAGGTTAGGGACTAGTAAAAAAATTATCCTCTTGCTATGTGAAAAATTATGGGCAATTGCAATAATTTGTCTGATAGTTCAATCAATAAAAAAGTACTTCAGAGCAGCAAAAACTTGCGAACTGAAATCTACTTCCAGATTCTCGAAAATGAATCAGAGGCAACGCTGTAGCGTTGCCTATAGTAAAGGTCATACGGCTCCAATCTTTTATTATTTATTTTTTTTCCCAGAGGCACTTCATATGAAAGGGATTGTCGTAGAAGCTTCAAAGGGGGCTCATTTGATTGGAAATTGAGAGTTCTAGTGCCCTTTTTAATTTTCGAAAATGATTGGAGGGCAACTAACTCCCCTTACCACCGCCCATTATTCCCCCAAACACATCCAATCAAAATTTTAAGATAGCCATTTTGTTCAGCGTAGTTGATTTCCAGATAGAAAATATATTTTTGAGGAGGATACTCCCACACAACCCTCAGGGCAAGGATTTTAAGTTATGCCCTGGGGGCATATAAGGTTTTTATAGAAGGTGTTGTCGTAGAAACTTCAAAACAGGCTCATTCGATTGGAAATTGAAGGGCTAGTGCCCTTTTCAATAGTCGAAAGTGATTGGAGTATGAGTAGCCCCCTCCCCCCCCCACGCCCATCATTTCCCCAAACACAACCAATCAAAATTTTTAGATAGCCATTTTGTTCAGTGTAGTTGATTTCCATATAAAAATTATATTTTTGAGGAGGAAAATCCCCCACAGCTCTTATGGCAAGGGTTATAAGATATGCCCTGGGGGCATATAAGGTTTTTATAGAAAGAGTTGTCGTAGAAATTTCAAAAAAGGCTCATTCAATTTGAATTTCAAAGGGCTAGTGCCATTTTTAATAGTCGAAAATGATTGGAGCGCAACTAACCACCCCCCCCACGCCCATCATTCCCCCAAACACATCCAATCAAAATTTTCAGATAGCCATTCTGTTCAGCGTAGTTGATTTCCAGATAGAAAATATATTTTTGAGGAGGATACTCCCCCACAACCCTCAGGGCAAGGGTTTTAAGTTATGCCCTGGGGGGTATATAAGGTTTTTAAAGAAGACATTGTCGTAGAGAATTCAAAACAGGATCATTCGATTGGAAATTAAAGGGCTAGTGCCCTTTTTAATAGTCGAAAGTGATTGTAGTGCAACTAGCCTCCCCTCACGCCCATAAGTCCCCCAAACACATCCAAGCAAAATTTTGAGATATCCATTTTGTTCAGCGTAGTTGATTTCCAGATAGAAAATATGTTTTTAAGGAGGAGTCTCCGGCAGAACCTTCAGGGCAAGGGTTTTAAGATATGCCCTGGGGGCATATAAGGTTTTTATAGAAGGCGTTGCCCTTTTTAATAGTCGAAAGTGATTGGAGGGCAACTAGACCCCCCCACGCCCATCATCCCCACAAACACATCCAATCAAAATTGTGAGATAGCCATTTTGTTCTGCGTAGTTGATTTTCGGATAGAAAACATGCTTTTGAGGAGAACAATCCCGCACAACCCTCAGGGCAAGGGTTTTAAGTTTTGCCCTGGGTGCATGTAAGGCTTTTATAGAAGGCGCTGTCATAGAAACTTCAAAACAGGCTCATTCGATTGGAAATTGAAAGGGCTAGGGCTCTTTTTAATAGTCGAAAGTGATTGGAAGGCAACTAGACCCCCCCTCCCTAAACACACATCCAATCAAAATTTGAGATAACCATTTTTGTTCAGCGTAGTTGATTTCCAGATTGAAAATATATTTTTGAGGAGGAAACTCCCCCACAACCCTCAGGGCAAGGGTTTTAAGTTATGCCCTGGGGGCATATAAGGTTTTTATAGAAGGCGTTGTAGTAGAAACTTCAAAACAGGCTCATTCGATTGGAAATTAAAGGGCTAGTGCCTGTTTTAATAGTCGAAAGTGATTGGAGGGCAACTAGCCCTCCCCACGCCCATCATGTCCCCAAACACATCCAATCAAACTTTTGAGATAGCCATTTTGTTTAGGGTAGTTGATTTCCAAATAGAAAATATGTTTTTGAGGAGGACACTCCCCCACAACCCTCAGGGCAAGAGTTTAAGTTATGCCCTGGGGGCATATAAGGTTTGTATAGAAGGTGTTGTCGTAGAAACTTCAAAACAGGCACATTCAATTGGAAATTCAAAGGGCTAATGCCCTTTTTAATAGTCGAAAGTGATTGGAGGGCTACTAGCCCCCCCCCCACGCCCCTCATTCCCCCCAACACAACCAATAAAAATTTTAAAATAGCCTTTTTGATAAGCGTAGTTGATTACAAGATAGAAAATATGTTTTTGAGGAGGACAATCTCCCGCAACCCTCAGGGCAAGGGTTTTAAGTTATGCCCTGGGGGCATATAAGGTTTTTATAGAAGGCGGTGTCGTAGAAACTTCAAAAAAGGCTCTTTTGATTGGAAATTCCGAGGGCTAGTGCTCTTTGTAATAGTCGAAAGTGATTTGAGGGCAACTAACCCCCCTCTCACGCCCACCTTTTCCCCAAACACATCCAATTAAAATTTTAAGACAGCCATTTTATTAAACGTAGTTTTAAGTTCTGTGAATTAGGTCTTTGAGGATTACAACTCCCCCAAAGCCCTCAGGGCAAGGGTTGTAATTTAAGGATTCTCCGAATCCTTCATTTTATTTATTATGGAAGGGTTGCTCATATAAGCTTTAGAGAGGGCTCATTTGATTGAAAATTGAAAGTTCTTGCTCACTTTTTAAGAGTCAAAAGAGATTGAAGGGCAACTAGCCCCTCTCCCTCCTCCACGCACTAAATGCATCAGATAAAAATTTTGAGATAGACATTTAGTTAAAATAGTTCAAAGTTCTGATAACAAAAAACTCCGGTGTCGACACAGCCCACCAGGGCCAAGGGGTAGGCGTTGTAAGTTATGCCATGGGGCATAACTTATTAAGGGGGATTTATAACTTATGGGAAGGGGTTTTGTGTGGGAAGAACACATAGGAATTCTTTTATAATTATCCAATTATAAGGTTAAAATACATACTCTATGATAGATGCAAAATTGCTTTGGTACACAAATTCCTATTAAGGTCAATTCCAAACAGTCGTGATCCCTTTGTGTCAGCAAGTGAAATGGTCTAAACCCTCTTATTGGAGCTATTTTTCAATCCATTCATTGTTGTTAATCGCTGTCCACAAGTTATGCAGGCTGTCTATTGTTAATATATAAGGTTTTCATCAAATAGGTAATTGTATAAACTTTGAAAAAAGCCTCATTCGATTTAAATTTAAAGTTCTAAATCCGTTTTATAAAGTCAAGAATAATTGGAAAGTTAGCAACCCCCCCCCTTCCATGTCATAACAACGTGAAACTTTCGGAACTAAAAAACGAACAAAAATTAATTAAAAAAAAAAACTTTCTGAAAAATAATTTTTTAAAATAAAAGTAAAGGTATTTCTGAACTTAATGTTAGGAGAAACAAATACATTTTAAAATTCAAACTCAAAAAGACCAGCAAATAACTATTAAAGAATAAATTAAACCAAAAACGAACAGAAATTAAATAAACAATGTTAGCAACAAACATACAACTAGTAATAATATAAATGAATAAATAGATCTTAAAGCGAGTAATGCTTGGATTGAATATGAAAATCAAGCTTAAAACGAAAACAAATATTTTGCTATTAAAGTATAAATGAAACTTAAAACGAACAGAAATTAAATAAACAATCAATGCGAACAAACATACAATATATATATTAAAGTAGAAGGGGAGGTGCTACTCGTGTCACCCACCCCTGCTGCCATCTACAATTTAGCTTAATGCTGACGGGACATAATTTATTCAAGGATTATCGATCGAGTCTAATGTGTGTGTGTCAAGGTCAATCGATCTGTTGTTGTTTGGCCACGTGCGAATGACATGAGGTATGATTTACATAATCGATTTGGGACATAATTTATTCAAGGATTATCGATCGAGTCTACTGGGTGTGTGTGTCAATGTCAATCGTTCTGTTGTTGTTGTTTGGCCACGTGCGAATGTCACGTGGGATTATTTAAATAATGTATGGTTGACAATATATATTAAATGATTATCGATCGAGTCTAATGTGTGTGTGTCAAGGTCAATCGATCTGTGGTTGTTTGTCCACGTGCGAATGACACGAGGGGTGATTTACATAATCGATGGGGAAATTATTGATTCACGAGCATGGGGAATTATGAAACAATATGATCATAGAGTCCCTAGGGAGAAAGATTACGTAATCGCTCAATGACCTCTTTTTCCAAGGTCGATTTATTTGATGTTTTTCTCGGCTAGCCTGCCCTGAGAACTTGATTTACATAATCGCTAGGGGAAATTATTGATTCACGAAGGGGAAATTAAGAAACAAACATGGCTTCATTGTTGTTTGGCTAGCCTGTCCTGAGAACTTGATTTACATAATCGATAGGGGAAATTATTGATTCACGAAGGTGACATTATGAAACAAAAATGTCTTCATTGTTGTTTTGCTAGCCTATCCAGAGAACTTGATTTACAGAATCGCTAGTGGGAATTATTGATTCATAAAGGGGGGAATTACGAAACATTAAGATTTCTTTAATCTTTAGGCCTGAGGTAGTTATTTATTATTGTTGTTTTGGACAAGTGCATGCTAGGGATGACTGTCAAGGTGCCCAGGAATAGGAAACAGTTAGATCACGTGTTTCCTTCTCAACCAATCATCGAGTCGGATACATCCTCCTTCTCAGCCAATCAGAGACGTGCTTACATATGATTTTCCCGTTACATAACAATTCGCCCTTGAGATTTCGTATATAACGGGTATGCAATGTGATTAAATTATCTGAAAGTTCCAGAACACAGTTCAAACAACTAGAATGGATACCATTGATGAACTTTAAGTCTTGGCAGCCAAAATTAGCCATGTATGTTCTGTTTTCATTTTTTATTTTCAAAATAAAATTTTTTTCCGTGGTCACCCTCGCCGCTTTTGGGGTAAACCCCCCCCCACCCCGATACAAACGCCACTATATGATGTTCATACTCGATAAAAGGCATAAAATACGCTCTTTTTCGCTATGTAAACCCCATCCTTCCTTCCCCCTCTGTTTACGACCACAATTCTGTTTTCGATAAATTCCGTATCTTATCTAAAAGCAACTGTCAACTTTCTGTCAATCCCTTAATATAGTGTTTTCACCGATATGGCTTTGACTTACAGATTTCTCGCAACGATTTAATCATCTGATAATTACTGACACCCCTATAAAGGACATCCGGCTTTGCTAAATCATTATGAATTTGGATAGCAAAAGATTCCGCTGAAAAAATGATACTTTTTCCCGTTAAATTAAAAGCAGTTTCGCATGAAAAGAGAATGTCAAGTCTAACACCTCCATTGCAAGGTGAAAACAAACTTTTTCTTCGCTTTAAAAGTATTGGGGCGTGTTTTTAATAAAATTATACAATGATATTTTCTGCTTAAATTGAATAGCATTTTTACCGTATCTTTCGGGGGGGGGAGGGGATATTTTTCCATGTCTTTTCTCAGTGATATTTAAAGTGGGGTTATTTTCCGTGGTCTTTTTTTCTGGGGGTCTGTGATAAATATACAAACTAGGCCGGCCTTTGATCGGGTCAGTGAGCTGTAATTCATAGATTCAAAAAAGGATGAAATTAGTATAGTTCACGAAATTTTTTTACCGATTTTGTGTAAATTTAATAGAATTTTTTCCTTTTCTTTCGGTGGGGTGGGAGGGGATAATTTACCATGTCTATTTTCTCAGGGATATTTTCCGTGGGGGTTATATTCCGTGGACTGTTTTTCTGAGGGTGTGATAAATATACAAACTAGGCCGGCTTTTGAACGGTTCATTGAGCCGTAATTCTCAGATTCAATATGCTGCGATATCTTTCGGTGGTGGGGAGGAGTTTTTTTTCCATGACTTTTCTCAGGGTTATTTTCGGTGGGGTTATTTTCCGTGGGCTTTTTTTTTCTGGGGGGTGTGATAAATATACAAACTAGGCCGGCCTTTGAATGGCTCAGTGAGACGTAATTCTCATATTCAAAAAAGGATGCAATTAGTATATTTCACGAAATTTTTTACTTTTGAATTTCGAGCGATATACGAAACAATAGTAAATAGATGCGGGGGAGACCTGTCTTTCTGTAAAAAAGGGGGGCAAATTATTTATATAACAACTTTTTCTCTTCTTTTTACTTCCCATTTTGAAGACTGAATATACCCTCCACCCAAGAAAGCAAAAGTGGACGAGGCAGTCACCATACAGTCCGGTCGAAAACCGAAAAGAGAATGGATGGCTTCTTATAATATGGAGAACCCTGCCAACTCATCTATGCAAGATCATGAAAGAGCCGACCCAGTCGCACTGGAACAGAGCGACGCCGTTCCATACCCACTCCACCACGCTCGCTCCATGGCTTCGATCATCCACGTTCAGCTTAGATATAAAATATACTAGTTGTTACATTTCTTTAAAGAAATCTATCTCAAGTTCGTCCAACTAATGTATGCCTTTTTCCACCTGAACCATTTTCGAACACTGCGTAAGAGTTTATCTCAATAGGACTATTGAAAGATTTTTTCTCCCCAAAGGAAATATAATGTTCTCCCCTTTGAATCACGTCAAGTGCATGCATTCGCCCTTTTGCTAAATTAGATTAGCGAGGACAAAAAAAAGGCACTATATTCTGGTCATTGTAAGGTTAGATAATTTCTATTGCGATATAAATGAATGGTTCACCTTGCCTCTACAAATATTACAAAAAAAAAACTTTATAGCTGAATGAGTTGTGTATAATGACAGGAGATGGCTATCCTTATCAAATCATGGTTTTTTTTCCCATAGCATATAAATATTATTAAAATTAAATTTTTTTTGTATTAATTTTTTTAAAATAATCAAAACATACTATTTAATTTTTTCTCCCTTTTTCTAAATTATATTTGTTAAGTCAAAAAAAAAAAAAGGCACTATATTATGGTCATTTTAGGGTTAGTTAATTTATATTGCGATTTAAACTAATGCCTCACCTTGCCTCTACAAATATTACAAAAAAAAAACTTTATATCTTAATGATTTGTGTATAATTACAGGAGATGGCTATCCTTTTCAAATCATGTTTTTTTTCCCCAGAGCAGATAAAGAGTATTAATATGAAATTTTATTTTGAGGAATTTTTTGACCATAATCAAAACCTAATATGTCATTTGTTCACACTTTTGATAAATTATATTAGTTAAGCAAAAAAAAAGTGCAATATATTATGTTAATAGTAGTGATTTGTAGGTTATATTGCGATATAAACGACTGGTTCACCTTGCCTAAACAAATATTATAAAAAAAAAACTATATATCTGAAGTAGGTTTGTATCATGAGATGAGATGGCTACCCTTTTCAAATCATGTTTTTTTTTTTCAACAGAGCAGATAAAGAGAATTAATATTAAATTTTATGTTTAGTAATTGTTTGAACAAAATCAAAACCTACTATGTCATGTTTTAGATTGTAAATATCTTATACTAATATAAGATCTGTCGGGGGTCCGGGGGGTGCTGTGGGGGCAAGGTTAGGGACGGTTCGGGGGCTGTACCACGGGTCAGAAACGCGGGGGGGTACTTGCCACCGGGCCGGGAAGCGCCACGGGCTCGAGAAGCATCGAGGGACGTGTTTCGGACCCAGCAACGCCCCACAGGGTTGCGCCACGGGTCTGGGAAGCGCCACTGGGTTGCACTGTGGGAAAGTGCAACTAAAAAAAAAAATTTTAACAATATTAAAATAAAGGAACAAATTGTTGCCTTCTATTTCATATCTTAGATTATCTTCAGTTGAATTAACCAAATTTTATTAAGCAATAATAATCCAAATTTTAAAAGCAGTAGGGCTGATTTGAACACTCTGAAAATAAGTTATTTTTCATTTATAGGTTGGTGCATTGGTCCCTTACTCACCGTCGAGTGTAGAAGATGAGGAAGGGGCAATGAACCTTCATGACAAGTCAGACCTCAGTGACTGGCACGCTATTATCAATTCCATGGAATTTCCTTTTACTTTTGATTAGTTATTTGCTGATTTTCTAAGTCATGTATATAATAGAACTGTTGAACTGGGAGACTTGAGCCCGAACACTTTGCAAATTTTAAACGATTTTACCGGGAATTAACAGGGAACCCTCCAACCTCCGATACCCTAACGACTCCACTTCGAACAACTTACGTGGAGCATTCGCCAGATATTGTTGACCCGCTTGGGGGAGGGGTTAAACACCACGCGGGGGTGAGGGCTACAACTCGCCCAGACTTTCAGCTGTCCACCAGAATTTTGAATAATATAGTTGTTTTCACTGAAGCGTTTGGTGACCATTTTAATTCTCATGTGTGTGATAATTTTGTTTATGACACTATAGAAATTGTACACAACTATGTAGATAAAATTCGTGCACTTCTGGAGAATCAAATTCAGGTGTGGGGAGGTAGGGATTCAATTAAGGTTTCCATTGTTTTAAAAGTGTTTTATTTGAATGAGGGAAAAAGCGAGGTTTACTATCATTATGTACATTCCGAGATGCGTTTGGTTTATCCAAATTTAGAAAATTTTGAGGGAGTTTTCATAGATTGGGTGGATCAAATTATAACGCATCTCGAGAACTTTAATGAAAATGGAAGTGTATCTATAGTTCTTTTTATTGAAAATTTAAGTCTAAATATTTGTAAATTAAAGAAAGATTTTATTTTAAGAGGGGGGGCTAGGTCTGAAAGGGATACTATTTTAAAATATAATCCAGATCTAGAGGGTTATCAAGGTGTTCAGAACATCTGTTTTGAGACAGGTAAAAAGTGTTTCAAGTATGCTTTCCTCATATCAGCATACGAGCCTCTAGCTCAGGACGCTACCAAGACGAATTTAGACAATTGGGCTATACATGGGAAGGAGGGGTCCGTTGTCCCAGTTGTAGATTTTTCTTGCTTAGAGGGAAAAGACCCAGTAACGCTTCGAGCTATTGACCTTTTTGAAAGGGCTAATGCCCATTTGAATATCGGTGTTTCTGTGGTACAATACGAAACAGAATTTGAAGATGGGACTCGCTCTAAAAAGAAGGGGGTGGTTGTCCCCGTAAGGGGCCCCTCAGTTGGGTTGGTTAAACACTGGGTTTGGATATTATACACACCACCTAGTCACCCGAACACAATCGGTCAATTTACCCCTATCACTGACAGCAGTAGAGGTCTGGGGGGTGGTAAGCATAGGGGGGCACGTTTCTACTGTCCAACATGCTTCTCTACAATTCTGTAGTGATATAAAACTACGGGATCACATGAGGCATTGTAGCGGCCACGGCTACCAGACAGTGAAAACGGTTTCAGGGGATAGGGCCATTCTACGTTTCAAAAATTTTCAAAACACCCTTCTCCAGTGCAACAAAATATCTTTGGACTGTGAAGCTAAGCTGGTGGAAGTGAATGACCCCCAATATCCAAACCGAGTCAAAGAACATCTGGCTATTGCAGTGTCCTACGCCCACGCGCAAAGAGACAATTCTAACAACATGCGGTTCTTAGAAATAGTTGAAACATTGGATGAGTAGGAGTGCATGGACAAGGCATTGACTAAACTGAGTGGTACGGCTAATGGTGCTTTGTCTCGTTTGATAAATACGAATTATCCACTGGTGCTGTCTGCCGAGGATCGTCTCGCGATTAAAAATCAAAAAATATGTTGGGTTTGTAAGGGGGAGTTTACAGAGGCGGGGGATACGGGGACTAAAGGAACACGGGGGGGGAGGGGGAAAGTTAGAGATCATGACCCGGGATGGCAGGACATAGCATCGGGAGGTAGTAATTTGAGGGGGGTTGCGCATCAATCGTGTAATTTAAATGTTAGTCAGCAGTATATTATCCCTGTTTTTATTCATAATTCTAATTATGATTTAAAATTTATTTTACCGGCACTGGCACGTATGCAGAGGGAGGGAGGGGGAGAAGATTGTCCATGGGTAAATAGTTCATTTACCTATAACATAATTCCCAAATCAGCCGAGAAGTTATTGCTTCTCGAACTGAAATGGCAGGCAGTGGATAATGGGCGTACGTGTTGGAATAAAATCAGGTTTTTAGATTCTTTTAGTTTTTTCCCCAAGGCATTGAGTAAATTGATTCAAGTGCAAAAAAGCGACAATTTTGATAGCTTTCCCTTGCTTAAACAGCACTTTCCAGACAGTGAAATTTATGATCTGTTGACCTGCAAAGGTATATATGCATACGATTATTACTGTTCTGGCGCACGCTTAAGTGAGGACAAACTACCTCCAATTGAAGCTTTTTACAATTCACTGACCAACAGTGAATGCACAGCCGAGGAGTATGAGTTTGCCAAGAAGGTGTGTTCCAAGGGGGATTGTAAAAATGGGTGGGATTATTGTAGACTGCACTTGGCCAGTGACGTTTTAACTCTGCTGGATATAGTCTGTAAGAACACAGACCAGATCTATACAGAGTTCGGGTTAGATATTGGTTACTATTTTTCTACATCACATTTAGTGATGGATTTAATTTTAAAAATTAGCAGGGAGGAAATAGGTCTAATCACAGATGTAGACCAGCACCTGTTTGTAGAGCGTTCACTGCGGGGAGGGTTTGTTTTTCACGGGGACCTCGTCTTGTCAACCGATCCGAGCGGGCAAAGCAGCGGTGCAAAGTCAAATGCAGTGTTCTTGGACATGAACTCATTATACCCCTCGGCAATGTCCCACTACTCTTTGCCGTGTGGGAACTATCAATGGCTTGAGAATTCTTGTGAGGTCCCCGACATTACAACCGTCGAGGACAACGGGCCACAAGGATGGTTCTTTGAAGTTGACGGTCACAGTCCGCTGGTACTTCACGACTCAGTCAAAGATTTTGTTTTTCCCTGTATCACTCGGCCGGTGAGCAGGGACTCTCTGAGCCCCTACAATCAGTCAGTGGTTGAGGAGATGGGGATGCACTGGACCCCCTCCAAACAGAAACTGATTGCTGATTTGGATCCTAAGGATAATATCGTTGTTCACCATGTGCTTTTGCACTGGATGGTGAACAACGGTTTCAAAATCACCAAAATACATAGGGTCCTTCAGTTTAATCAGCGACCCTACTTGAAAACATTTATCGATACTTTTTTCGATAAACGCTCTAGGGCGACTTCACAGGTGGAGAAGGACCTGTACAAGCTCATTCTAAATTCAGCGTTTGGCCAAATGTGTGAGAGCGTATGGAACAGGTCTCGCTGCGACGTCGTGACTGACCCTCTAGAGTGTGCACAAATTATTGCCAACACCAATTTTACATTGTTCACGAGCAGAGAGGCCGGCATGGTTCTTCTACACAGACGAAAGCGAAATGTAGTACTGAACAAGAATATCGCAGGTGGTAGTTCAGTACTGGAAATTTCAAAAAAGCTCATGTTGTCGTTCTTTTACAATGTGTGCAAGGTGCACTGGCCACGGGAGGGGGAGGTTCAAGTTTACTATGGTGATACAGATTCTCTGCTGTTAAAGGTAAATGGGACTGAAGATTTGGATTTATTGGGTGATTTGCAAAAGGGTGAACACATCAGCTCGCGGATGGATTTCACCAACTGGAATCCATCCCTCTACCCCGAGTTGGTGAAACGTCAAGCCCCCAACCAACTATTAATGTTAAAATCAGAGACGGGGAGTGATTTGATATCCAGGGGGTGTTCCCGGGTCCCAAAGTCTATTGCGTGGAAACTCATAGTGGGGATGAAAAGAAGGCGTGTAAGGGGTGCCTACACATTTTGTAAAGAGCAATTTTAACATGAGCGTGTACAGAGACTGTGTAGAAAGTAGCCTAGTGGCAAGAGGACAAGTTCTTGCAAGTCGCTCTCTACAATCTAGACATTATACTGTAAGAGTAGAGCAGAATGCAATTTCGTGTCTATCCGACAATGTCTATGTGCTCAAGAATTGTGTGAGTGTCCTACCCCCCGGTCACTCCCATATTTAAGACCGAGTTGAATGCATTGAATATTGCAATCAACTTGGTCTGCATAAATTAACCTAATCTGACTAATCATCACCACCTCAACCTAACCTCGCCATACATTACCCTACCTGACCGGGTGATCTAACCCCCGCCCTAACCCAAGCGCTAACTCAACCTCAACTACCTATGAGCAGTACCCGTGATGACACCTATGGTTTTTCGCCCCGCGGCCCCCGGGGGGAGGAGGAGGTCCCTCCCCCGCGGGGACCACGGGGCCGAGGGCCCGGCCGGCCGCGGGCGGGACCCCCCCCCCCTGGGCGGCCGCGGGAAGGGACCCCCCCCCCCCCCCGGGGGGCCGCGGGGCGCCAAAGTAGAGGTGTCCTCACGGCTACTGCTACCGGTTAGGTTGGTTGAGTTGTTGGGTTAGTGCTTGGGTTAGTGATGGTTAGTGCTTGGGTTAGATGAACAGGTGAGTTAGGTTAATTTATGTAGAGGTTAGGTTGAGGGGTGGAGATGGTTAGTCAGGTTAGGTTAATTTATCCAGACCAAGTTGATTGCGATAGTCAATGCATTCAACTCGGTCTGAAATACGGTAGTGGCCGTGGGGTAGAACACTCACACCATTCTCGAGCACATAGACCTTGTCGGATATACATGACATTGCATTCTTCTCTACTCTCACAGTATAATTTCTAGACTGTAGAGAGCGACTTGCAAACACTTTTGCTCTTATCACTAGGCTACTTTCTACCCACTCTCTGTCCGCAGTCCAATTAAAATTGTTCTTTACAAAGTGTGTAGGCACCCCTTTACACGCCTTCTTTTCTTCTCCACTATGAGTTTCAACGCAATAGACTTTGGGACCAGGGAACACCCCCCTGGATATCAAATCACTCCCCGTCTCTGATTTTAACAGTAATAGTTGGTTGGGGTCTTGACGTTTCACCAGCTCGGGGTAGAGTGATGGATTTCAGTTGGTGAAATCCATCCGCGAGCTGATGTGTTCCCCTTTTGCAAATCACCCAATAAATCCAAATCTTCAGTCCCATTTACCTTTAACAGCAGAGAATCTGTATCACCATAGTAAACTTGAACCTCCCCTCCCGTGGCCATTGCACCTTGCACACATTGTAAAAGAACGACAACATGAGCTTTTTGAAATTTCCAGTACTGAACTACCGCCTGCGATATTCTTGTTCAGTACTACATTTCGCTTTCGCCTGTGTAGAAGAACCATGCCGGCCTCTATGCTCGTGAACAATGTAAAAGTGGGGTTGGCAATAATTTGTGCACCCTCTAGAGGGTCAGTCACGATATCGCAGCGAGATCTGTTCCGTACGCTCTCACACATTTTGCCAAACGCTGAATTTAGGATGAGCTTATACATTTCCTTCTCCACCTTTGAATTTGCCCTAGAGCGTTTATCGACAAAAGTGTCAATAAACGTTTTCAAGTAGGGTCGCTGATTTAACTGAAGGACCCGATGTATTTTAGTTATTTTGAAGCCGTTGCTCACCATCCAATGCAAAAGCAAATGGTGAACAACGATAATCTCCTTAGGATCCAAATCAGCAATCAGTTTCTGTTTGGAGGGAGTCCAATGTATCCCCATATCCTCACCCAATGAATGATTGTAGGGGCTCAGAGAGTCCCTGCTCACGGGTCGAGTGATACAGGGACAAACAAAATCTTTGACTGAGTCGTGAAGCGCCAGTGGAATGTGACCTTCAAATTCAAAGAACCCTCCTTGTGGCCCGGTGTCCTCGACGGTGGTAATGTCGGGGAACTCACAAGGATTCTCAAGCCATTGATAGGTCCCACACGGCAAAGAGTAGTTGGACATTGCCGAGGGGTACAACGACTTCATTTCCAAGAACACTGCTATTGACTTTACACCGCTGCTGTGTCTACTCGGATCAGTTGACAAGACAAGGTCCCCGTGAAAAAAATACCCACCCCTCAGTGAACTCTCTACAAAAAGGTGTTGGTCTACATCCGTGATTAGGCCTATTTCCTCCCTGTTAATATTTAAACTTAAATCCATCACTAAATGGGGTGTTGAAAAATAGTAGCATATATCTAACCCAAACTCTGAATAGATCTGGTCTGTGTTCTTACAGAGTATATCCAGCAAAGTTAGAACGTCACTGGCCAAGTACAGTCTACAATAATCCCACCCATTTTTACAATCCCCCTTGGACCACACCTTCTTGGCAAACTCATACTCCTCGGCTGTGCAGTCACTGTTGGTCAGTGAATTGTAAAAAGCTTCAATTGGAGGTAGTTTCTCCTCACTTAAGCGAGCGCCAGAACAGTAATAATTGTACGCATATATACTTTTGCAGGTCAACAGACCATACATTTCACTGTCTGGAAAGTGTTGTTTAAGCAATGGAAAGCTATCAAAATTGTCTCTTTTTTGCACTTGAATCAATTTACTCAATGCCTTGGGGAAAAAACTAAAAGAAAATAAAAACCATATTTTATTCCAGCACGTATGCCCATTATACACTGCCTGCCATTTCAGTTCGAGAAGCAATAACGTATCGGCTGATTTGGGAATGATGTTATAGGTAAATGAACTATTTACCCATGGACAATCTACTCCCCCTCCCTCCCTCTGCATATGTGACCGTGTCGGTAAAATAAATTTTAAATCATAATTGGAATTATGAATAAAAACAGGGATAAAAAACTGTTGGCTAACATTTAAATTACACGATTGATGCGCAACCCCCCTATCAGTTCTCCCTCCCGATGATCGGTCGTGCGCCACATGGGCCTGTTCTCTGACTTTCCCCCTCCCCCCACGTGTCCCTGTAGCCCCCTTAGCCCCCACCTCTGTAAACTCCCCCTTGCATACCCACCATATTTTTTGATTTTTAATCGCGAGACGATCCTTTGCAGACAGGACCATTGGATAATGCGTATTTCTTAAACGAGAAATAGAACCATTAGCCGTGCCAATCAGTTTAGTCAATGCCTTGTCCATGCACTCCCGCTCATCCAATGTTTCAACTATTTCTAAGAACTACATGGTGTTAGAATTGTCTATTTGTGCGTGAGCGTATGACACTGCAATAGCCAGATGTTCTTTGACTCGGTTTGGATATTGGGGGTCATTCATCTCCACCAGCTTAGCTTCACAATCTAAAGATATTTTGTTGCACTGGAGAAGGGTGTTTTGAAAATTTTTGAATCGTAGAATTGCCCTATCCCCTGAAACCGTTTCCACTGTCTGATAGCAGTGGCGGCTACACTGCTTCATATTATCCCGTAGTTTTATCTCACTACGGACTTGTGACAAGCATGTTGGACAGTCGAAACGTGCCCCCTCTGCTTACCACCCCCCAGACCTCTACTACTGTCAGTGATAGGGTTAAATTGCCCGATTGTGTTCGGTTGTCTAGGCGGCGTGTATAATATCCAAACCCAGTGTTTAACCAAACCAACTGAGGGGCCCCTTACGGGGAAAACCACCCCCATCTTTTTAGAGCGAGTTCCATCTTCAAATTCTGTTTCGTATTGTACCACAGAAACACCGATATTCAAATGAGCATTAGCCCTTTCAAAAAGATCAATGGCTCGAAGCGTTACTGGGTATTTCCCCTCTAAGCAAGAAAAATCTACAACTGGGAAATCGGACCCTTCCTTCCCATGTATAGCCCATTCGTCTAAATTCTTCTTGGTAGCGTCCCGAGCTAGAGGCTCGAATGCTGAGATGATGAAAGCATACTTGAAACACTTTTGATCTGTTTCAAAACAGATCTTCTGGACACCTTTACAACCCTCTAGATCTGGATTATAATTTAAAATAGTATCCCTTTCAGACCTAGCCCCCCCTCTTAAAATAAAATCTTTCTTAATTTTACATATATTTACACTTAAATTTTCAATAAAAAGAACTAGAGAGCCACTACCATTTTCATTATAGTTCTCGAGATGCGTTATAATTTGATCGACCCAATCTGTGAAAACTCCCTCAAAATTTTCTAAATTTGAATAAACCAAACGCATCTCGGAATGTATAAAATGATAGTAAACCTCGCTTTTTCCCTCATTCAAATAAAAAACATTTAAAACAATGGAGACCTTACTTGAATCCCGACCCCCCCCCACCTGAATCTGGTTCTACAGAAGTGCACGTATTTTGTCTTCATAGTTGTGTACAATTTCTACAGGATCAAAAAAAAAATTACAAGACAAAAGCGACTTAAAAGGGTCACCAAACGTTGCAGTGAAAACAACTCTCTTATTTAAAATTCTGTTGGACAGCTGAAAGTCTGGGAGAGTTGTACCCCCCCCCCCGCTTGTATATTACCCCCTCCCCCAAGCTGTTCAACAATAACTGGTGAATGCTCCACTTCAGATGTTCGAAGTGGAGTCGATATGGTATTTGAGGTTTGAGGGTTCCCAGTAAAATAATCTAAAATTTTTAATGTGTTTGGGCTAAATTATCACAGTACAACTGCGCCATTTTATACTTTAAAAAAATAATCAAAAAACTCATCAATATTAAAAAGAACATCAATAGAATTAATAATAGCGTGCCAGTCACTGATGGCTGAATTGTCCTGAAGGTCCAGTGCCCCGTCCTCCACTTCGTCACTCGATGGAGAGTAGGGGACCAATACACCGATCTATAACTGAAAAAGAACTTATTTTCAAAGTTTTCAAAACAGCACTACATCTTTTAATATACTTATTCTTATTGCTTAATAACACTTGGTTAATTCGACTGAAGATAATCTATGAGATGAAAGATACTGCAACAATTTTGGGAGTTTATTTTCAAAGTATTCAAATTTTGTTTTTTTTCGTGGCACTTTCCCACAGCGCACCCCTGTGGTACGTACCTGGCCCGTTGGACTGTTAAGTGCCCCCCCGCAACCCTGTGGCACTTCTCGGGGGCCCGCATCACGTCCCGCGAAGCTTCTTAAGCCCGTGGCGCTTCCCTGACCGGTGGCACTCCCCCCACCGCGTCCCTGACTCGGGGCGCATCCCCCGGCGCGTCCCTAACCTTGCGCCCACAGCACCCCCGGCCCATGACATATCTTATATTATCATAATATATTTACAATCTAACCCATAGAATGACATAGGTTTTTTTTTTTTTGCAAGATGAAGTAATTAACCGAAAAAGACTAATGAATACTTTTTAAATTAACTTTGGAAAAAAAAAACATGATAGTTCATTAATAGAACTATAATCTACTGTAAACACAAAACTAAATATTTTAATATATTTTTTTATTAAATATGTATATGCAAGGTGAACAATTAGTTTATAACGCAATAGAAACTAACAAACCTTACTATGACCCTAATATTGTGCCTTTTTTTTTTTGCTTCAATAATATAATTTAGCAAAAGGGTGAAAACATGAAATAGTAGGTTTTGTTTATTTTAAAAAAATTAATCCAAATAAAATTTAATATTATTAATATTTATATGGTCTGGTAAAAAAAAACATGATTTGAAAAGGATAGCCATCTCCTGTCATGATACACAACTCATTCATATATAAAGTTTTTTTTTTGTAATATTTGTAGAAGCAAGGTGAGCCATTCTTTTATATCGCAATAGAACTTATCTAACCCTACAATGACCATAATATAGTGACTTTTTTTTTTTTGGCTTAACTAAAATAATTTATCAAAATGGTGAAATAAATAAATATTAGGTTTTGTTTATGTTAAATCAATTCCTCCAAATAAAATTTAATATTAATACTCTTTATCTTCTCTGGGAAAAAAAAACATGATTTGAAAAGGATAGCCATCTCCTCTCATTATACACAACTCATTCAGATATAAAGTTTTTTTTTTGTAATATTTGTATAGGCAAGGTGAGCCATTAGTTTATATAGCACTAGAAATTACCGAACCCTACAATGACCAGAATATAGTGTCTTTTTTTTTTTCTTCACTAATATAATTTAGCAAAAGGGCGAATGCATGCACTTGACGTGATTCAAAGGGGGGAACATTATATTTCCTTTGGTGAGAAAAAATCTTTAAATAGTCCCACTGAGATATACTCTTACGCAGGGTTCGAAAATGTTGCATGTGGAACCAGGCCTATAAAAGTTGGATGAAATCGATAGATATTTCTATATAACTAGAGGTAAAAACGCTTATATTTTTATATCTCGGCTGCACTTGGATGCCAGATGCCCTGGGTAGCGAGTGTTGGTGGGTGTATGGAACGGCGTCGCTATGTTCCTGTGCGACTGGGTCGGCTATTTCATGATCTTGCATAGATGAGTTGGCAGGGTTCTCCATATTATAAGAAGCCATCCATTCTCTTTTCGGTTTTCGACCGGACTGTATGGTGGCTGCCTCGTCCACTTTTGCTTTCTTGGGTGGAGGGGGTATGCATTCTTCACAATTGTCCTTAAAAAGAAGAGAAAAAATTAGTATCTAAATAATTTGCCCCCTTTTTTACAGAAAGAAAGTTAGTACCCTCATCCATGCAATTTTGTTTAGTTTATCACTAAGAAAGCAAAAAGTAAAAAAATTTCGTGAAATATACTAATTGCATCCTTTTTGAATCTGAGAATTATGGCTCACTGAGCCGTTCAAAAGCCGGCCTAGTTTGTATATTTATCACACCCCCCAGAAAAAAACACCCCACGGAAAATAACCCCCTGGAAAAAATCACTGAGAAAAGAAATTGAAAAATAAATACAACCCACCAAATAAATATATCTAATAATTTTTAATCTGATAATTTCGGATCATTGATCCTTACAAAAGCCGGCATCGTTTGTATATTATAACACCCCCAGAAAAACAGTCCACGGAAAATAACCCCCCCGTACAATAACCAGGAGACCAAATACCTGGGCAACTATCACCTACCCCCCCCCCGCCATATAATTTAAAAATTCTCTTAAAATTACACCAAAAAGTAAATAAAAATTAGTGAATTTTACTAAGTGCATCCTTTTTGAATCTGTGACAGTAGAATTACGACTCACTGAACCGTACAAAGGCCGGCCTAGTTTGTATATTTCTCACGCCCCCCCGAAAAACAAACCACGGAAAATAACCCCACGGAACATATCCCTGAGACAAGACAGGGAAAAATATCCCCTCCCCCACCGAAAGATATGGTAAAAATGCTATTCAATTTACGCATAATAGAGCAATGTATCTTTTTCTTAAATCCCAATCCCCATTACTTTTCACGCGAAGAAACAGTTTGTTTTCACCTTACAATGGAGGTGTTAGACTTGACATTCTCTTTTCACGCGAAACTGCTTTTAATTTAACGGAGAAAAGTATCATTTTTTTCAGCGGAAGCTTTTGCTATCCAAATTCATAATGATTTAGCAAAGCCGGATGTACTTTAAAGGGGTGTCAGTAATTATCAGATGATTAAATCATTGCGAGAAATCTGTAAGTCAAATCCATAGCGGACACTATATTAAGGATTGACAGAAAGTTGACAGTTGATTTTATATAAGATGATGAATATATAAAAACAAGAATTGTGTTCTTCAACTGATGGGTCCAGACTGATAGGGTTTACATAACGAAAAAGAGATTAGTTGACGCCTTTTATCGCGTATGCACATCATCGAGGGGGGTGTGTATAGGGGTGGGGGGGGGGGGGTTGACCCGCAACGATGAGAGGGTTCCACCGGACAAAAAATTTATTTTTAAAAAAAAAAATGAAAACAGAACTTACATTGCTAATTGTCGTTGCCAAGACTTCAACTTCATCAATAGTAACCATTTTAGTTGTTTGAACTGTGTTCTGGAACTTTCTGATAATTTAATCACATTGCATACCCGTTATATACGAAATCTAAAGGGCGAATTGTTATGTAACGGGGAAATCATATGTAAGCACGTCTCTGATTGGCTGAGAAGGAGGATGTATCCGACTCGATGATTGGTTGAGAAGGAAACATGTGATCTAACTGTTTCCTATTCCTGGGCACCTTGACATTCATCCCTAGCATGCACTTGTCCAAAACAACAATAATAAATAAATACCTCAGGCCTAAAGATTAAAGAAAGCTTAATGTTTCGTAATTCCCCCATTCATGAATATATAATTAACAATACCGATTATGTAAATCAAGTTCTATGTATAGGATAGCCAAACAACAATGAATCCTTTTTTTTTTAATAATTACACCATCGTGAATCAATAATTTCACCTAGCGATTATGTAAATCAAGTTCTCAGGACAGGCTAGCCAAACAACAATGAAGCCATGTTTGTTTCTTAATTTCCCCTTCGTGAATCAATAATTTCCCCTAGCGATTATGTAAATCAAGTTCTCAGGGCAGGCTAGCCGAGAAAAACATCAAATAAATCGATCTTGGAAAAAGAGGTCATTGAGCGATTACGTAATCTTTCTCCCTAGGGACTCTATGATCATATTGTTTCTTAATTCCACACGCTCGTTAATAAATAAGTCCCCCATCGATTATGTAAATCATCCCTCATGTCATTCACACGTGGACAAACAACAACAGCTCTATTTATATTGACACACACACATTAGACTCGATCGATAATCCTTGAATATAGTATTACAAACCTAGATTATGACAAACATAACTCGTGTCCTTCTCACGTGGCCACACAACAAAACAACGAGTTACCTTGACACACACACATTATAATCGATCGATAATCAATTTATAAATTATGTCCCCCATCGATTATGTAAATCACCCCTCGTGTCATTCGCACGTGGCCAAACAACAACAGATCGATTGACCTTGACACACACACATTAGACTCGATCGATAATCCTTGAATAAATTATGTCCCGTCAGCATTAAACTAAATTGTAGATGGCAGCAGGGGTGGGTGACACGAGTAGCACCTCCCCCTCTACTTATTAATGTAAATGAATAAATAAATCTTAAAACGTATGAAACTTAAATTGAATATGCAAATAAAGTTTGAATCGAATAAAATAACTACAAACAAGAGTTTGGGAATCCCGTCACTGCAGAAGTCTAAAACCTACTGCGTCATTGGCACTTTACTGAAAACGAATTATATTACAAATGTTTTCTTTTGTACTTAATATTGAAAATAAATATTAAAATTAAAGTAAAATTTTGAACTGATGAGCTTTTAGTAATTAATATCATTGTGCATCAAATATTCAGTTTAATTTATTAGTTCTTTTCAAGATTTGTCAAGACAAATATAGTTTCACTACAAGCAAAATTTTGGTTACTGCCTCCTTCTTTAACTGTAAAAACCTAAACCCTTCTGCGTCATTGGTGCTTCACTCAAAATTAATTACTTGTATACTACAAATCTATTCTTTTCCAGTTCTTACAGTTTTGAAAATGAAAATAAAAATTATATTGAAAAAAAGCCTGAACTGGTGGATCTGTCAATGATTAATATCATTGTATATCTAATATTAAATTTGATTTTGTTTATAGTTTCCAAGACTGTTAAAGACTCATATAGTTTTGCCATTTTTTTAAATCTGCCATTTTTTGTAACTAATCGTGTTAGTTTGTTATGAAAACATTCTATAGCTTCTAGGCATTTCTATCTGAGCGGAAAACTGCACCTCAAACTTTGTGAAACATGCATTTTCTTGCATGAAACACGAAAATATAATAAAATGTCAAGTTTCGGAGTGTTCCACCACTCGCAAGCAAGTGCCATTGATTAATTTGAATCCACATGGTAAATTTTAGGGGGTGGAGGGTAGGCTAATTCTCGTAGCAGCCCCATTCCGTCGTGGTATGGTTCACATTTTCAATACTTGGCGTCCAGACTATCATATAATCTACCAAGCATACAACTCCCCAAATCAGTATCAATAAATAAATGAAGTCCAAAACGAACAAAAAATTAAGATAAATATTAGAGTCAAACCCGAAAGGAGCATAAATTAACGTGGGTAAGTTTCAACACCCCTATGCTTTCTAAAAGCCAAATTACAACCTGGACTTTTCTGAAAAAAAAATTCAAATGAATTGACTAAAAAAAAATTTGCATTGTCAATTTAATATGCATATGCTGATATTTATTCCCTAAAATCTTAATTAATTTTTGATTTCCTAAAGTTACAAAAGTGAAAATATTTCAAAGAATTGTTTTCAGTAAAGCGCCAATGACGCTTCTGCAGTGAGGCTTCTGCTTCTGCAGTTAGGCTTCTGCAGTGAGACGATACCCAAACTCTTGTTTGTAGTTATTTTTATTCGATTCAAACTTGATTTGCATATTCAATTTAAGTTTCACTCGTTTTAAGATCTATTTATTCGTTTACATTAATATATATTGTATGTTTTTTCGCATTGATTGTTTATTTAATTTCTGTTCGTTTTAAGTTTCATTTATACTTTAATAGCAAAATATTTGCTTTCGTTTTAAGCTTGATTTTCATATTCAATCCAAGCATTACTGGCTTTAAGATCTATTTTTTCATTTATATTATTACTAGTTGTATGTTTGTTGCTAACATTGTTTATTTAATTTCTATTCGTTTTTGGTTTCATTTATTCTTTAATAGTTATTTCTGGTCTTGTTTATTTTTAACTTTAACAGGTATTTTTATCTAAAGATATTAATTTTAAAATATACTTTACTTTTATTTGAAAAAAATATTTTTCGGAGTTTTTTTTAATTAATCTTCCTAAAAAGCCATTTCTGACCGGGTCATTGACATTCGTCTTGAAATTCTTGGAAAAGTTTGAGTGATCATTCTAATCTTGTTCATCCACTGATACCTTTCCTGACCAGCAAGATTTACCGTATGGCTATAAATCAGATCGAATTATATTGCCAGATGGATGCATTCTAAAAGGAAAAGAACAGAAAAAGACAGACTTGGCACTCTACTCAGATTCTGAGCGTGTGTTTTCTGGAGTATTCTTTTTAATCTCACTTGTGCTCTGGAATTATTTAGTCGATCGCTGGAAAGTGGTTCTTTTTGTCATGTCAAAATTAACAAAGCTGTGGTTTAACCATGTTGGTCATTGCCTCTGTTAAATTTAAAAATATATTTTTATTTCTTACTTTTAATTTCGAAGAAAACTTAGATAACAGCTGTGGCTGGTTCACGGCTTTTAGCTATTTTTATATCTGCACATCAAAAAAAAAAACTTTAATATTATTAATATGCAGGCCAAGGAGTCTCTTCCCTTTTCTGAGAATATTTGTTTTGCACAGTGATATAATTTTAAACCTTTAACTAGTCTAATATTTCCAACTATTTATTTTTCACACTGCACGCTACATTTTAAGCCACTTTCCTTTTCATTATTTATTTATAAAACGGAATTTGTTTTCATTTCCATTTGATTCCATCTTTGCTATCCAGACGACATGCTATGACCATCTAATGGACTGCAACGTAAAAATAGAAGAGATAATGACACTTTCAAGAATTGCTAATGGAAAGAAAACATTTTCAGCCGGAATCCAACAGACCAAGCTGATCACTTGGTAATCGTTCTACAAATATAGCTTTTCCATGTTTTCCCATTAAAAAGATTGTTAGTTTAAAAGATTCTTCCTCCACATTCAAACGTGAAAGTAGAAATCTTTGGCACGTTTTTAAGCCTTTTATTGATGAGACATCACTTTCGATTTGCCATAAATCTTATAGAAAATTGAGGTATTTCAATAAAGACAAAAATAAACTATGCTAATATTAAATGGAATAAAGAGTGAAGTGCAAAAATTGATTGGTTTTTAGTTTGTCTGCGTCATTATGTTCTTACAGTCAAAAATATACAGATTAAAAAAAAAAAAAATAAAACTAACTGAATGCACACTTTTTGGTATATTTAATTCCTAGCATTTCTTATTTCATAAGGCAGGGTAGTAACCATGTCTGCGAACACAACAAGTCCTTACTAATAGTTCCAGTAAAAGAAGTAGCCTACTGCGCCAAACACTACAAGCCAAGCTATTTAAGTTTGAGTAGGAGAAGCCCTATCCAACGTCAAAATCCAGAAATGGACAGAAAATCTTGTAACAGAAGGGAAACTAAAGAGCCTCAATAAATCTACTGACAACAAATCAAACCACCGCCCTCAACCGTCAGCCCCTATTATCAGTATCCTTGTACCAAAATAGTAGCTACATTGCGTCCTGTTCGAAACAGCATCATACAAGAATTTTGATCAGGAGGATAGGAGGCAAAAGTACCTTGGCCCTTTCAAGACCACCTCTCACTACCAGCTTTTCAGCAGGTTTTTTTTTTCTTCTTTTTCTTTTTTTTACAGATCGGTTTGAAATTACGAGCCAGTACCTTAGATCGACGGGGTATGAGAATGAAGATTCTCAGAGGCGAATTCCTCTTTTCCGACATCCAATCCGCTTAAAAATTATGGGGCAGGCAATTCTGTGTCAGAGGAGAGAACGGTAGGATTTCCAGAAGTGTCTTCCACAAATTTGATAGGGGGTGTATACGGGCATGGAAACGTTAGTGAAGAAATTTTAGACCGTTCAACACTACAGCCCAGGCACTAGCTGGATTCAAAGTTTCATTGTCTGCATATTTTTTCTCTATCACAAAGAGTGATTTTTAAGGAAGAATCGTAAAGCTTGTTTATCCTTAGGGACGAGGGGATAGCATACTTGAGCTAACTGGGCTACCTCTTATTCATTCAGACCCATTTTCTGTAGGAAAATATGTCTTCATGCAAGTGGATTGAGTTTTAGCGATGTGTTTATGCAGCAATGAATTGGTGGAAGACATAGAATTAACCTGTTTTTACCATAAATTACATAGGAGATTATTGACAGGTGTTATATCTTAAGGGGAAGAGGTACTTTGAAAATCTTTTTGCGAGCTTCAGCGTCGGCTGACCGTCAAAGAGGAAGGGCCCATTACCAAACTCTCCCTGGGGACTTGCCGTCATTGCAAACTTTCAACAATTTTAGTTTGACAGTGAAATTTTACTGTAAAGAGAGTGAAGTTTCGGTGCCTTATTTCAGCCAATCAAAGCGGGTATCACCACAGGGAACACCTAAAGTGTCCAAATTGCTCAAATGATAATTTCTTTGAACTAATTTTTAGGTTTTTCTAGCATATATAAAAAAAAATTTTAGAGACTGCCCTTTGTGAACTTTAAAAAGAAAATTCTGCTCCATTTTATCGAAAAAACAATATTCACGCTTTCTGATGATGCAGGTTTCATTAAAACTGAATAAACAGGAATTTATCAGTTACATAATTTAACAGTATGCTATCATCGTTAATTTTTGGACGAAAGTCTTTTCACATATACCATTCGATTCAGTTCATTTTTTTCGTATGGTGGTAGCAGTAAGTCAAGAAGTAATAACTTATGCATTTACCTACTTTTACCTTTGGACGGCTCTCCTTCTCTGGCCAATTTTCTAGTGGTGCTCATCGTCATAACTCATCAAACAATCCTATGTTTCCTTTGTCTTTCCTGTAAACTAAACCCTTAAGTGTAATCAAAGACATCGTGGTTGCGGCGGTAGCTGCAACCTAGTAAATGGTTGTAATCAAAGACAACCAACTTGGAAGGTAAGCACTGTCAGGATGTTTGTTCGCGGTTTTCAGTAGTTTTAAACCAAAGGAATGGTTGATTATCCATGCAAGCAGCGCCTCGATGCACAAAAAATAAAAAGTATTGATTGCAAAGCAATTGATTGCTATGACTTCAACAAAACTGACTAGAAACTCTGCCTCGTCTGACTCTAACTGAATAGAAGATAACCGATATTTAATGATATTATCCATTGATGTACTGGATATAAGTTTATCTATAGTTTCATTTAGCAAAGCAGGTATTTTAATTAACTGCAATGCTTTTCACCCGGAATATTTCTGAGGAACAAACAAAATTCGAACAAAGCTAATTCAATTACACAAACTTTTATTTTTCTTTTTTACACGATTTTTAACTTTTTCCGTGGTAATTGTGTTTTTTAGAATCAGAAAAAAAAATGAAAAGTAACATAATAAACTCTGTGATACACACTAAGAGAGATAAAGAGGAAGAGAAAAGACAAATGATGCCGAGATCGAAGCCGAGCTGCGTTTCTGTCTGCTGTCTGCATTTCAAGCATGGAAACCTTTCTCTAGTACATCTATATGAACATGCATAATATGTATCATTTGAAAACTTCCATGGGCCAACAACTTTTTTATCTTTGTACACCCTAGAAAAAACGGATAATTGACTCTGATCGGAAAACAGTTAAGACCTAATTCGCAGCGAAAAAAAAAAAAAAAAATACTGGAGACAATTGTGGTACAATGAGATTTCCATCATTTCCCCCTCTCTTCCCATCCCGAATTTTCTGCATAAAGGTAAATTTGTGGCACCTTTTAGAACCAGAATTACCATAGGATTTTTAATTTGTTTGATCGAAGAGTCAGACTTGGCCAGACCCCCAGCCCAAAACCACTGACAGCTTTTCAGGAGAAAGGTAGGCATGCTGCACATTGTTTGAAGCATAATCATTCAAGGATTTTCAGTTTGTGTGATTGAAGAACTAAGTTGTCTTCTGTGCAAGCGGCCATACAAAAAACTAGCTTTGCCCCGCCATGCTGCTGGTATTTTTTTCAGCAGAAAGGTAGGTATACTATACCGTATTTGATGCAGAATAATGTATGAATTTTCAATTTGTATGACTTGAGTCCTAAAGTGGGCCCTTGGGCTCTAACGAGCCCCCCCCCCTCTGCACACTTCGCGGCCCATTTTTAAAAAAGGTAGATTTGCTATAGATTGTTTGAATTGAACAGATATCATGTAACAATCTTCAGTTAGTATTATTTTGAAGCAAAAATGGGCCCAAGAGCCCTCAGATACCCCTTTCCGTTCGCTGCCACCTCCCAGCTATCTTTTTTTCAGAACGGCTGGCACACTGCAATTTACTTGAAGTAAAATACATCGATTTTCCAACGTCTCATCACCTCTCCCATCAACGTCCCTCTCATCACCAACGTCTCGCCAGACAAATAGGAGCGTTGCATCTTGTTTGAGTACCGTTACTTTCTTTCCACCGCCAACTTCCAGCACAAAGGTTGGTATGTTCAACCTTGATGGAACCTGAACTATGAAATGGTTTTTGATTCTGCAAAATAAAAGAAATAGAAGTAGAACCTGCTCTTCTTACAACGCTCCCCCTTTCCCTCGGCCTCTCTAATATCTTCGGTAGTAGAAAGAGAGGCATACTGTACCTTGTTGGAATTAGAATCACAGGAAGATTTTAAAATCAGTATGATTTGAGGTAAGATATGGTTCGTAGGCCCTACGATACCTCTACCTCTCACCGTCTCTTCTTGAATTTTTTTTTCCCGGAAGGCAGACACGTTGTACTTTGCTTGAAATCACGTAAGTATTTTAGTCTATGCCAGTTGATACAAAAGAAGGTCCCTGGCCCATTCAGTACCCCCCCCCTCGCCATTTCCATTGCCAACATTCTAGTAGAGTGGGAAAACACAAGGATTATAAATTGATTTCCCCTTCAAAATAACCCATCCCTCCTCCCACCTCTAAATTTCAAGTGGAATGGTAGGCATCGTGGATTTTGTTTAAATCGAAAACGTGCAATGATTTTCAATAAATATGATTTAAGATATGAAGATGGCCCATGACCACTCAAATATCCACACTTGTCAGAGCGAGCCCCTCTTATCACAATTATTTTAGCAAAAAAATCTCCCGTTGCGCCCTGTTTGAAACATAATCATGCAAGAACTTTGATATGTATGACAGGAGGCACAATGTGAGCCTTTGGCCCCTCCTCAACCAACTCACTTCACCAAATTATGAACAGAAATGTAACCAATTATTTACCCCTCCCCCTTCTCAGAACTTGTTTCCCGCGAGTTTAGGATGGCCATTGAACTAGTAGCCTGCTTCTAATAATTACAAGTTGCTATTTGGAGAGAAGTGCTAAAGAGTTTACAAATACACTTTGAAGGGAAACGCTTCTTTTGGGCCGTCCTGAATAGTGATTAAATAAAAAAACAGTTGTTTCAACTAAAAGTAAAAAGCAACATTAAAACTTAAAATGAACAGAAATTGTTACGTATATGAGGGGGTTCTCCCCCTAGTCAATACCTCGCTCTTTACGCTAAAGTTCGAATTTTGTTCCAATTCTTTAAGAATAACCCCTGAATCACAAGGCCGTTTAATTAGAATAGATAACTTCTTTGAAAGTACTAAAAAAAAAACTTTAGCGCAAAGAGCGAGGATTTTGTTTAGGGAATAGAAATTATACGTAATAATTTCTGTTCGTTTTAAGTTTTAATGTTGCTTCTTACTTTTAGTTGAAAAATCTGTTTTTATTTATTTAATTTCTGATCGGTTTTTAAATAATGCTTAGAAATCCGGTGCCCCCTCATAGAAATGTCCCTTCCCCCGTGAAAACATCCTCCATAGAAATATCTCCCCACGTAGCCCCCTCATCTAATCCTCCCCCAACCAGAAAAAGTCCCTCCTGAAAACATCTGTATACTTCCCAACAACCAATACTATGGGTAAATAATGGGCAAAGTTCATAACTTGCAGTCCTTTCCCCGGGGACTGTGGTGGATTAAGCCATCCTCAGAGACATATATATTAGATGTTCGACTATGTTGAACAAAATGACCATTTCAAAATTTTGATCGGTTCACTTTCGGAAAAAAATGAGCGTGGGAGGGGGCCTAGCTGCCCTCCGATTTTTTGGTCACTTCAAAAGGGCAATAGAACTTTTAATGTCCGTTTGAATGGGCCCTTTGCGATATTCTAGGACCACTGTATCAATACGATTACCCCTGAAAAAAACAACAAAAAGAAACAACAAATAAACACGCATCCGTGATCTTTCTTCTGGCAAAAAAAAAAATTACAAAATTCTACATTTTTGCGGATAGTAGCTTGAAACCTCTATAGTAGGGTTTCTGATACGCTGAATTTGATGGTGTGATTTTCATTAAGATTGTATCGCTTTTTGGGGGTGTTTCCCTCTTTTTCGAAAATAAGGCAAATTTTTTCAGGCTCGTAACTTTTAACGGGTAGGACTAAACTTGATGAAACTTATATATTTGAAATCAGCATAAAAATTCGATTCTTTTGATGTATCTACTACTACTACTACTACTAACAACTCACCGCAGCACCGAGCCGCCTGAGGCCAACACAGCTATGCACGCTCCTCCTCCACCCCAATCTATTCAAAGCCTCCCTTTTTACACCCACCCACGAAGTTCCCATTTCCTTTAAATCTTTCTTTATGACGTCCGCCCACCCCATACGGGGACGACCTGCATTCCGTTTAGCCCTAGATGGTAGGCCGAAAAAAAAAATTGTGGGCAATCGTTATCCTTCATCTGCACAACGTGACCTAGTCACCTCAACCTTTCTTTCATTATATCCCTAGAGAGCGGTATTGAACCACATTTTTCTTATAGCCTATTGTTTGAAATACGGTCAGTCAGCCGGGTACCCAGAACAATCTGGGTTGTTTGAAACTTAAGCAATTTCTCTGGAAAACATCTAGCAAATCTTCATCCGCTTTTCGGAGCGTCCATGCTTCAGAGCCATATTTGACCACTGTCATCACTCTAAGCTTCTAATTTTGGTTTGCAGACTTATCTTCCTATTCTTCCAGACTTTTTTTAACTGTGAAAAAACACCCTGAGCCTTGGCTATTCTATTTTTAACATCTTCACTGCTCCCACCATCTCTACTAATAATACTACCAAGGTAAGTGAAGCTGCCCACCTGATCAATCTTTTCATTACACAACGTCACCTTTTCATCTTCACTTATTCCTAGCCTTAGTGACTTAGTCTTCCTAACATTAATTTTCAAACCAATACTAGCACCCTGAACTCGCAAAACCTCTAAAACTTCATTCATTTTGCTCACCCTCTCATCGAGGATGCTTAAATCATCAGCATAATCCAAGTCCAGGAGACTTTTTACTCCCCATTTGATTCCGTGGTCTCCCATTGCCTTTCCTGTGCTCCTTAAGACAAAGTCCATCAAAATAATCCATATAAAGGAGGATAGAACACAACCCTGCTTAACTCCTGATTTAATACAAAACCAGCTGCTAACCTTATTTCCTACCTTAACAGCAGCAGTGTTATTCTCGCACATTGCAGTTGTCACTTAAATTCGATTGTTCGACGTGTCACACAATAAAACAACCTTCGCTAGGGCTCCCTTATCAGCAGAATTGAACGCCAGAGCTCATCCTATAAAACCGAAGGCCACAGACGTTTGACGACACAGACCATACTCAATTCTTAGTTGATAAGTGAAAATTAGGTTTCCACTGCCCCTACCTTTTCTAAAACAAAATTGTCATCTTCTTAAAACTTTGACAGCTACATCTCTCGTCTATAAAGGTAACATAGTACTAAATGGTTTCCTTTCCACAGAAATCTGCCGATTGCTATGGTGTCCATCACAGTGATTTTTATCACATTCCTTTTAAAGTTGTTTAATTAATGTTTTCCTAAAATCATGTATCTTCTGGAGTCAAAAAACTGTTTTTCAGAGTTTTGGTTACTATTGAGCCGGGTCGCTCCTTACTTACTGTTCGTTACTACGAACTGTTTAAACATCAGTAAACAGTTGTTTTTGAAAATTGCTAAAAACAAAAAATAAATATATCAAGCTCCCAATTGTCTCTTTTTTATGAGAACTCCACCTTTTCCGAAAATTACTCAGAAAATTTATCTCCTTAAATTTCTTAATCGAATGATTTAACTATTCATAGTATTGTAAAGAAAAAATGGTTTAAGCAGAAATCTCTTCGAAATTTATTTCATTTGGATAGCACGTGACATGTGTCTGTTTCGCGAGGATTCAAGGAGACATAGAAATTATTATTTTAATGAGAATATCCTTGCCTAGGCCTTACAATATTGATCACAAAAAGGCGGAAAGAAAACGGGAGAGATATTATCATGTTGAAGAAGAGAACGTGCTCACATTATGAAGACCTGAAGAGCAGTAAAACTATGTTTTCCAAATCCAAATAAGATAAACTCGCTTCTGCATCTTATTAGAGGAGAAAAAAGAACAAAAGGCTATGGATTGGTATACACAATACATGCTTTAAAGATTGGAAAGCACGAGTGTTCTATAAGTTGCTTATCAATTTTAGTTCAAAGTTTTGGGTGGGACAAATTTTATCTTGAATCGAGACAAATTGAAAATGAGACATTTAGTAGTTTTTTTCGTTTTTTTTTACTTCATGGTGACCCTTTGAATGAGAACTCACACTTTAAAAAATATATATATATATATATATATATATATATATATATATATATATATATATATATATATATATATATATATATATATATATATATATATATATATATATATATATATATATATATATATATATATATATATAAAAGATTGCCCAACATATTATTTTTTTTAGTTTCAACATATTACAATGAGTAATGCTGGCTAATAAGACTAAAGTCATGCTACTCGCCAAAAAAAAGAGAATTGATGTCATCTAAACCAGGTCTTTGATTTAGTGTTACTTAACAGAACAAAAGGACCTGATGCTACTCCAGAAACTCGTTCTTTACAACCTTTAGGGGTTAAGAGAAATCAAATTTAAAGTTTCAACCCTTACTGACTAAAACTTTGTCAGGTATCAACAAAACGTAGTCAGGAATGACATAGCATGGTCTAAGTCTGCTTCTTCAGGATCTGATCCATCCCTAGTGGGTTGTCAAAAAATCTTTCACAACTATTCGCTGGATCAGAACCGCACTAATTGGGAGTTACAGGTAGTTTCCTAATTCTGCCTTTTGTGAGTCTGGGCCTGATTTGACTCTTGGGGAAGGGAGAGAGGGGCTCCTAAATTAGTTCATCAGCACTACTACCAGAAGGAGATGTCAGATTCTCACCAAACCTACTGAGAAGTAAATTTCAGCTTCCTGGCTGAGCTATTTTGCGTCTGAACACCATCCGACCTTTGTGGAAGAGAGGGTGTCCTGAAGTTCTTGTTATCAAGAAATTTACCACAAAGAGGTGTAGGATCTCAATGGAACTTGATGCAAAATAAGGACAGGTTCATTGTCCTACTTTTCCTTTTTTGGGATCCATACCTAATCAGACTTTCTTTAAGGGAGGGGGACTTTATTCTTATGATCGGGGCATCTATCAGAACGGTTTTCTAGATACTAATTAAGCTTGGCGAGAGATGTGAAAATCGTCTACCTATGCAATTTTGGAGCCAAAGTTGATCCAATTTTTCGGGGTAGACGAGGGAGGGTTCGAAATTCTTGTATTCACGACATCTATTGAAATAGGCTGCCAGGACCCAAAAAAATATGGTGGTAAACAAGAGGCGATTTTCACTCTTTTTTCTTTTTGTTATGCCTGGGACCAATCAGATCTCTGCAAAGGGAAGGGGGCACTTTCCTTAAATTCTTGTCCAAAGCGTATCTGCAAGAAGAGGACCTCAGACCCTAAATAAACTTGTTGGGAAGGGAGGGATAGACTCATAATTGTTTTTTTTCATAGTTTTCAGCTGATGTGTTCTCATCTTTTCGTCAGAATAATTACTCGGCGGGCTGGAGCTATTCATTCAACCAACCTAGATTAATATTCATAGCTATGATCCTGGCTGGCTGTGCTGAATCAAATTTTGTTTAGGGAAGATTTTAATAAAATTTTCTGGAGATTAGCAGCGAGGGCTTTTGTAGAATCAATATAGGACTCGAGTCCAATCTGAGAGACATAGTCGCTTGTCTTCATCTGCACTTGTTACCCATGGGTTGTTTAAACACTTCAGGGGACCTTGGCTTCTGAGCTCTAGCTCAGCTTGTTGATCCAGCATGCACCGCTATACTCATTAAAAAAAGATGTTTTATTGACAGTGTATTTTAAAATACTAAGTAAACCAATCTGCAAAAAAGGGAAGAGGGATTAATATTTCAGAGTAATTTTCTGCAAAATACTCCTTGATCATGTCTATGAGTTCACTTTTAAATCGCCCAATGAGGGACAAACCAATACAAACTGGCTTTGTCGATGTGGGGTGAACAACTTTCAGCGCATCATCAGAAACTCATAATGTTCCTATTTGTGCTTAAGGACAGCTAACACCCTTTCTGTATTTTTTTTTTTTGCTAATAATGGATGTTTTAAACTTTGTAATAGTTACTTTAATGGACGGTAAAACGTAAATTACCAGAACAGTACGCGATAACGAAAACAAGAAAAAAACTGAAAAACGTGGCACTAAAATCTAGTGGAAGAAGCGGCAAGGCATGTCGATCAAATCTCTGTCTGTCGGTTCTTCCTCTTCAACTCTTTCATTTCGTAATAATCATTGTTATTTAAAGGTTTAGAGTCTCTAGCAACCAACTCATCACAAAAGGCTTGTGAACTGAAAGTATTTTGTACACTTGAATCCTTTTCACTGCGTCTCTCCTCCTCTTTAGGCAAACTATTGCCGCTGAAATTCCGATGGATATGGTTTGAGAAAAGCAAGGGCTCTGATTCAGCTATACCATTGGGTATTTGATTTTTTGTTTCTTTAATGTCAGTGACATCTGCAGCAGGGCCGATTGTTTTACGTGTAGGTTGTGGTGAAAGTTTATTCAGTCCTAAGGCAGCAGCTAGTTCCGGAAAAAGTGGAGCTGTATCTTGAGTTTTTAGAAGTTCTATCTTTTGTATCATTTCTTTCAATTCATGTCGAAGAATAGCTAAAAAGCACACTTTGACAAAAGCTAAAACGCAATAATTTAAGACAAAAAGAACTGCTGCACTCTGCTGCAGCCATGCGGCCAATGGGGATACGCAACCTATTTGATAAATATCATCACCTCTGTATGATGTACGGTGACACTCAATTGAATTTTTTTCTACATTGTATTTGTCTATTTTACGCAAAAAAGGTGGGGATTCAGTACGAGATATCCGTTGTTTTTTGTAACTTTGTCTCCTAAAGGCTTGAATTGTGGGAGTTTTATTTCTCCTTGCGCCACTTGATTTTCTACTTTTTTCTTCTTCTTTAGATTTCTTTACTTTTCCAGCTTTTGTCTTATTTTTAAACACTCTTCGCTGTTTTGTTTTCCTTTTGTTATCTCCACTAGGAACACGGATGACATTTGATTGTTCTAGTTCGTGAAGTTTTGGTGGTTGTTCAATTAAAAGTTGATAATCTGTTTCCTTCACACAGCATGATTTAGGCACTAATTTATAAGAGCTTCTGAAATCCACATTTGCCCATTCTGTATTAAACTTATAATCTGAAGGAGATTCGATCCCACAGCACCTGTAAAATAAAATAAATGTTAAGTATCCTTTTTTTCTTATTTTTATCCTCGTTTGAGGATGTGTAGGTGTGGAACTAATATAGTTTTCAGTTTTTTTTTTTTACTAATCTGTAGAAAAAATATCCTCTACACTTAGATGTGTAAGAAATTGTCCTTCAAGATATCTCTTATATCGCCACAATCTTCATTCCGGCAAGTACTGCTAGGGAAAAATAGCCCACTCTTACAGTCTTGAACCAATTAAAAAAAAACTTGATTATTTATAGGCTATACTTCTCAAATCTTTTTAAATTCATTAGTTTTTTTTCTTTTATTTTTTTTGGTTTATATTGTGGTCTGAAGATTTTCAATAATTTTTTGAAATCTGTAAAACTTCTAGTATTGTCAGACCAAAAGGCTGAGCTCATCTTTTTCTTTGTGTTATTGAGTTGTGGAAATTTGCTTTGAAGCATTTCATTAAAGCATAAATAAGAACAAAAATTCAAATAAGAAGATGCATATACAATTCCTGAAAGTAGCTGAATAGTTCAGGCTTGTTTCTGGTGTATGAATAAAACTATGTCTGTTATTTGCTTGATACTTTGATTTTTTATATAATTAGGGCCAGTCTCCCTTATATGTAATTTAGGTGGTCACTATGGTAAATTCACCCAATCTGGTAAATTCAAACTCACTATAAGACTCCTTGGGGCTAATTCAACCATTTTTGTCAAAAGCATAGGATGCTGTCTATAGTTGTGAGTACGACAATACGTGCCGTGTCTATTTTATGAAAGATCGTCAATTATAAGCTCCTCTGACGATATGACGGAATTTGACAGTTATCAGGTAGACTGTTGTTTCAAATTCCAGAACATTCCTTTTTTAAATTCACTACAAATTGCTTAGGATAAAATTTTCCATTTTCCAAATCCCACGACCTTACCATCGCCAACACCATGCTCCAGCAGAAACCCTTACAAGGCTTAACTAGGTTCTCAGGCTATGGCTCCACTGCTGCTCAGTAAATTGATATACCTTACATTAATCTGTCAGTGTTGGCGCTCCTCTGTAATCAAGTCTGCAGATTAGCAGAGCTGAATGCACTGGATTAAAAAATCCGGAAGTGATCATCATACGCTCGCTGGCGCAATGATATCCTTAAAGCTAATTACGAGGAAGAGACAACCCCCAATAAGGAAATCAGACGTGAAGAAACTAAAAGCTCAAACAGTGAAAGAAACATTCTGTCTGAAGTTACTAAACCAGTTCGCAAACCTGATAGACTGTAATGAAAACCCTACCATCTTATGAAAGCAATTCCAATACACCACTGAAAAGGTGGCCACAGGTATTATTGGCTTTGCTCCTGCAAAGGACGAACTATGGATCAGAGAAGACGGCAAGGCTCATTTAGGCAAGACGACAGATATCAAACGCTTCAATCGCACTAAAAAAAAAGTTGCTGCGTAACCTGGTCAAGACCAGCTTACGCCAGAAAGTAGCTTACGTAGAAAATTCAAAAGAAATAATCGGAAAAAAGTCACATGTCGCTGGACCCTTGAGAAACTCAAGGAGATCTGATCCCTGAACTACAAGGTAAACTTAATTGATGGAGGTATTGCTTCAAAGACGTACTTAATCCGAATGCAAGTGGCCAAAACACGGTGCTGATGCTGCCCCCAACAGTGTAAAAACCACCATATGGAATTAACCTGGCACCACCTTCAGAGATACTTAACGCGATCAAACTACCAAAAAACAACAGGTCACTTGGCGAAGGTGTTCTGTCTCTCGAGGTCTATAATACCTTACCAGAAGTTGTAGTGGAGTGACTAGAACCCCTCAGTAATAATCCTATTATTCAAAAAGGGAGATGAATTCAAATGCAACAACTACCAAGTTATGACTACCACTCATGGTTATGATTACCTAAGTATTTGGAATGATTTTATGCAAAAGGTTTGAGGTAGTAAAGGTTGGGAGGACACGTGAAACCCATTGTGGATTTCAAAGAGGGAGACGGTTACTCTGACAATATCTTCACTATTCGCCGCGTTCTCCAACAGTGCGAATGCTACAACCCTCCAATAATTAACATGTTTTCTGAATTTTGTGGCTGGTTTCGCCTCTGTAGCCCGAAAAATATTTCGCAAATTGTGGCGAAAGATGGTATGCCAGTTAAATTCATAGAACTTCTGAAGACCTACTATAAGTATTGCAAATCTACTATAAGAGTGCTGGGTGAAGAGAAACTGAGCTCTTTGGTGTCGAAAGCAGGTGTAAAACAGGGATTCATATTGCCCATAGTTTTGTTTAGTACTGTATAGAAGGGATTTTAGAAAGAGTACTATCGTGTTTTGACGGTGTCGTTACAGGGTTGGGCATAAAGCTGTCTGACCTGGACTTTGAAAATGACATTAAAGTTCTTGCTGCTGATTTAGCAACTACCGAAGAATTTCTAAACGAAATAACTTGTGTCTCTTTGTTTCTGGGTTTGAAGACCAACATTTCCGAAACTAAAGTTAAGGACCTAAATATACAGTTGGAGTATCAGCCTGTACTTTACGGACAAGAACCGGAGAAAGTTGATACCTTGACTTACTAATAGACTCTTGTGGAGGCTGTAATCCTGACATACTGAACAGAAATAACAGAATGCAAGCCAACTTCTCACATCTTCACTGCCATTTAGGGAACAGGCGGCTGGTCAGCATGAAAACAAATATTTGTGTCTATAAAGCTGCTGTTAGATATGTCCTCTTCAATGCAGTTGAGGCATGGCCACTGAATGTGCTTTGTGTCCATGATTTGGGAGTTTTTTTCAGCACCGCTGTCTAAGAAAAAACCCTGACTATACAATACTCCGACGTAATTTCAAATTATTAAACAGACTACGTTAGCCTGCACGGGCGTAGGCAGCATATTGTCTAGGGGGAGGGGGCAGATATTGTCTAGGGGGGGGCAGTCGATAGTGTGATGGAGTTTTATCAACTGCTTTTTCCAAACCATCTGCTTTTTCAGCCATATCCAATGTGAATTTGAAGGTCTAGGGGGGGGGCGGATGCCCCCCGCCCCCCTCCCTACGCCCATGTTGACCTGGCCATGTCCTGAGAAGGTCCAATGACCGCATCATCTAGCAAGTGCTTCTAGCTGCTCCTTTGCCAGATTGGCAAAGGTGACCAGAAGGTCAATTAAAAAAATTGGTTGACAACTGTCAGAAACGACCTTGAACCCATTGGCGGATTTCAAAAGTTTCTCAGAAGGTGGGAAAGCTGTGGATCCCGTTTGCCGAGGAAGCGGCATAAGATCTTTGACAGATGGAGTCAACCATATGGAGCATTCTGTATGCCAGGTGAGGTGTTCTTGTCTGGTCCTGCAGCAAGTACAAGTAGTATATTTTCCATTTAAGCTTTTCGGAGATTTATTTAGTAAACGGAAACGTACTCTATTATTGCTTGTTCGAGGTTTCGGCTGAGAGCTTTGCATTCAGTTTAGACTTTCTTAGTAAATCATGCTGAAATCTTGTGGAAATTTCAGACTTACAAACCTTTGTTCTGAACTTTGAAAAAATGAAATCATTTGATATTTGTCAAATATAAACAATTTTCATGAATAGTTTTGTCATTCTCTACTCTTTCATAATTTTTGTTATTCTCTACTACTTTGTCTTCTTTTTGTCATTTTTTTGGTATTTCTCTACTTTTTGCCATTTTTTAATAAGGTCCACATTGCTCCTGAGCTTGCTCAATCTGTGCCATAGGGAAATATCTAAGAAAAACATATAAATCCTAAACCAAATTGAAGATTCTGTAAACTCAGAAGAAAATGCTGTATGTATCTGACACTTACAGAAAGATTTCATTTATCTTTTGTCATTACTGCTTCAGACCCAAAGACATTTTGCCAATTTCTGTTCCAGAAAATCTAGGAAAAAGTGTTTCCTCCCATGCTCATAAACACGTAAATTACCCGATCGTCAAACGAATCTGGAAGAAATAAGAACCCATGTGGCTGATTAATTTCTTTCCTTGGCTTATCTGACGTGTTGACCCAGTGCTCCAGTCAATAACAGTCCATTTGAGGAATTTTTCTCGTTCCTTTATATGTGCTCTGATAGATCGCCTCTTGTCATTTATTTTGTTACTCTGAGAACTGAAAAATTACCTCATAAAGAATATATGATGGCATGTTAACTCTAACGTCTAGTTGTATCAGCTATCCATTATCCGTAAAAACTGCCAAAACAAATGAAATAGGTTTAACTTAAAGGGATTTATTCATTCTTACATTGGAAACTTTCAGCAGAGATGATCCAAATAAACTCTAACTAAAATTAATTACAAATCTCCTTGGAAAATGTTAACGATTTAAAAGTAAGCTAAGTACATCGTTTAACGTCATTAAGTCAACATCATTTTGAAAAACGATTAAAAAATGGATTTTATTGGGGTGTAGGATCACAACAGTAACTCTCGAACATTCTCCCGTTTAATGTTTGTGAATTAGTTCTCATGTGTCAATAATACAATACTACTACTACCACTACTAAGAACTCACTGCAGCACTAAGCCGCCTGAGGCCAACGCAGCTACGCAAGTCATGCACTAGTTTATGATAAATACAATTTCTAGCTATTACTCTAGTAAATATTTTAGTCACTTTTTATTTTGTTTCATTCCCAAGTTAGACGATTTATTACATATAATTCTGGAAGCTAATTTTTATTCCATTTGACTTAGCTCAACTGATTGAAACATTTGCGCAAAATGGTCAAATGCTATGAAATTATGTGTTTTGGAAATAATTTCGATACCCTGCTATTTGTGATAACAACTCATCGTATCACCAAGACGTCTGAGATTACCGTGCAAACTCTCTTCTTCCGTCCAACTCTATCCAAAGCTGCCATGACAGTTTCTTTAGGATTTCGTTTCAATAGCATAGTTCAATAGTACGACTATGACTGCTACTACTACTACTACCATTGCTAGCCTATTATTATGCTACTACTGTTGCTACTACTACTACTACCAGCACTGCTACTACTACTACTACTACAACCACAAATGCTTTTTTCGCCAAAGAAGTTTTCAAAGAAAATCAAAGACCAGAACAAAAAGAAAATAAGACCAGAACATAATTGGTATTTTACTGAATTGAAAACAAATCAACATGGATTGTTAGTTTAATATATGTAAAATAGGTTTTTTTTTTTCATCGAAAAGAAAAATAATACTTCATATCTTTTCGATTTTTTTCTATAAGAATCCATAGTTTGGCTTGCTATTTGTACGTTGGCGAAAGTTTTTTTTAACAATTTTTAATCCTGACACAAATAGTATTGTTTAATTTAGTTATATACCTCCTCAAGTTGATCTGAAAAATTAACTTGATACTGTTCCCAAATTTTTTATCTGTGCTCTTTGGCAACCTAGATACAGTTACACTCTTTGTGTTTCGTCAAATTGTAAGAGAAGAAGTAGTAATAGTAGTAGCCCTGAAAGTTTTAAAGAGAGGAAGTAGTAATAGTAGTAGCCCTGAAAGTTTTAACTTAATGCCCCCAGTCGCTCCCAGATATGGCGTCGACTCAGCTGGAGTCGTTCTCTGTTCTCCAGCTGAGGTGTCTTATTGGTCACCATACAAACAGTGTGTTTAGATTTATTTTGAAAGCAACAGTTAGTTTTAAAGCATAATGGACAAATTGCATAACTGTGTGAGGTTCACGTACCCAGTATCATTACAGACATAGTTGCTGGACCGTTCAACTAAGCTGAACAGCTTAGTTCTCTAATTTCGTGACAAATCTCTCCCTTAGACAACAATATCGAAGGTAGAGATATTTCACGTCGACCCTATCGTGCAGAACATGTTCCCCCCTCAACAGGGTCTTCTTGGCTCAAGGCTCTAGGCAGGCATGCCTTTCCAAAAACTAACCTGACAAGTATGTGTCCAATAAGAGAGTCATTCATACTCCTGCCATTTACCCGTGCCCCAGCCATTTAAACATTTGCCTCTCAATTACTTGGACTATATGTCTTGGCTTTTCTCTGTCTACAATTACCCAGCCCAGTCTTGATGCAACCGATTGCCCAAAATACTTGATAAATTCAATTCACTTTTTGAAAATTTACACACTCATAGCTCGTTTTGATTGTCTCAAAATTTTGATTGGATGTGTTTGGAAATGAATGGGCTTGGGAGGGGGACTGATTGCCCTCCAATTACTTTTCACTCTTAAAACGGGCACTAGACCTTTTCATTTCAAATTGAATTAGCTCCTTTAAAAGTTTTAATGATCTTGCTAGCTATTATAGAAAGGCGCTGCCTATGATATTGCTTATATGGCCTTTTGAAAACTTGCATACATTTAGTTTTTTTCGTTTTATTGAAAATACCCCCAAACGTTCCCTAAGAGTTTCACCTTAGTGCCCTTAGTGTCATTAGCTACAGTAACTGTAGTGGTAGTATTAACAGTATACACATGCCGTCTTCTGGCTAGTTCAAAATCCACCTGAATTTACTTAAAGACTTAAAACTTACGCCGCAACTTAATAGTTTAAGCCGTTCTTGAGATATTGCTTTGTGAACTTTTTGAAAATTTACACACTCATAGCTCGTTTTGATTTAGTTAAGCATCCTTCTAGATATTCCTTGAAAGCTTCACTTTAATACCCTTAGCTTACGTAGTAACAACGGTTATTGTAGCAGTAGTAGCTTTAGTAGCAATATGCACATTGCACCTTTGGTTTCTTCAATATCCCCTTCAATACATGCTGAAAGTTTCGACTTAATACCATCAACTGTTCATGAAGCATTGCAGATACGTCCTCTTGAAAACCTGTGTGGACAAGGCGTGTTCCGGTTTAGTTCAATATAGTCTCAATATTCCCCAAAGTTTTGGTTTAAGACCCTTAGCTTCTGTAGCAGCAGTAGTAGTAGCAATAGTAATAGTAGTAGCAGTATAATTAATAGGAGAATTATTAGCTTCAATGGCAGTAGTAGTAGTCGGAGTAGGAATAATAGTAGCAGTAGTGGTAGCATGAGTAAAAGCAGTAGCACTAGGATGCAAGTATTGTCTTTTGGTTAGCTCAACATCCCCCACAACAAGCCACGTAAGTTTCAACTTTTGACACCAAACTGTTCCAAAGATATTGCTGATCCACCCTTTTGAAAACCTGCATACATACGGTGTGTTGTGATTCATTTTACCTTCCCCCCTCAAAATTCCCTGAAATTTTCACCTTCATACCCTCATAGTTGTATTAGTGGTCACAGTAGTAGCATTACTAGCTGTAGTATTATTAGCACTAGTACTAGTAGCAGCAGTAGTATAAATTTATTGCCTTTTGGTCAGTTTAACATCCCTCTCATCAAGTCCTGGAAGCTTCAGCTTAACTTAATTAGGCTTTGCAGTGACATTGCTGATGTATCCTTTTGATAACAAACATATTCATTCCCTTCTTGAAATTTTTACCTTAATGCTCTTAGCCTTACGAGTAGTAGTCGAAGTAGTAGTTGTAGTTGTAGTAGTAGCAGTAGTAGTAATAGTAGTAGTAGTAGTAAATGTAGGAATCGTAGTAGTATTTAGTAGTAGCGGGGACATACTGCCTTTTGGTCAATTCATTTTCCCCTTTAAGAATTCTCGGAAAGTTCCAACTTAATACCCAAGTCCATTCTTGAGGTACGCTGTCTTGACAGTGTGCATGCACATAGTGTCTTTTGATTTAGTTAAAATTTCCTCTCAATTGTAATGTAGTAATGTGAAAGTAGAAGTACTAATAGTTGTGGTAGCAGTAGTAGTGGTGGTAGTTGTAGTAGTAATGATAGCATGCAAATACAGCCTTTTTGGTCAGTTGATCATCTCTTTTATCATTTCCTAAAAGTTCCAAACTAATATGCTCAGTCATACCTGAGTAACGCCCTTTTACCAACCCATATTCACATAACGTGTTTCAGTTTAGTTCAACACTCCCCTCATCATTCTCTTAAAGGCTCACTTTACGGGACCGTTCGACTAAGCTGAACACAATGGCTGTCTCAAAATTTTGATTGGATGTGCAGTAACTGTAGTGTTAGTATTAACAGTATACACATACTGTCTTCTGGCTAGTTCATAATCCACCTGAACTTACTTAAAGACTAAAAACTTACGCCGCAACTTAATAGTTTAAGCCGTTCTTGAGATATTGCTTTGTGAACTTTTTGAAATTTTACACACTCATAGCTCGTTTTGATTTAGTTAAGCATCTGCCTAGATATTCCTTGAAAGCTTCACTTTAATACCCTTAGCTTACGTAGTAACAACGGTTATTGTAGCAGTAGTAGCTTTAGTAGCAATATGCACATTGCACCTTTGGCTTCTTCAATATCCCCTTCAATACATGCTGAAAGTTTCGACTTAATACCATCAACTGTTCATGAAGCATTGCAGATACGTCATCTTGAAAACCTGTGTGGACAAGGCGTGTTCCGGTTTAGTTCAATATAGTCTCAATATTCCCCAAAGTTTTGGTTTAAGACCCTTAGCTTCTGTAGCAGCAGTAGCAGTAGCAATAGTAATAGTAGTAGCAGTATAATTAATAGGAGAATTCTTAGCTTCAATGGCAGTAGTAGTAGTCGGAGTAGGAATAATAGTAGCAGTAGTGGTAGCATGAGTAAAAGCAGTAGAACTAGGATGCAAGTATTGTCTTTTGGTTAGCTCAACATCCCCCACAACAAGCCACGTAAGTTTCAACTTTTGACACCAAACTGTTCCAAAGATATTGCTGATCCACCCTTTTGAAAACCTGCGAAAATGGTGTGTTGATCCACCCTTTTGAAAATTCAGGCGAAGAAGTTAAAATCAAAAGAAACTAAGTATGCATCTCGTTAATGGTCTTTAATTTTTACCAAGGAAGTCCGTAGTCCAGTAATCCATAGTCCAGCTACGGTAGTAATCCATAGCCATAGTCCAGATACGGTGTGTTGTGATTCATTTTACCTTCCCCCCTCAAAATTCCCTGAAATTTTCACCTTCATACCCTCATAGTTGTATTAGTGGTCACAGTAGTAGCATTACTAGCTGTAGTATTATTAGCACTAGTACTAGTAGCAGCAGTAGTATTAACGTATTGCCTTTTGGTCAGTTTAACATCCCTCTCATCAAGTCCTGGAAGCTTCAGCTTAACTTAATTAGCCTTTGCAGTGACATTGCTGATGTATCCTTTTGATAACAAACATATTCATTCCCTTCTTGAAATTTTTACCTTAATGCTCTTAGCCTTACGAGTAGTAGTCGAAGTAGTAGTTGTAGTTCTAGTAGTAACAGTAGTAGTAATAGTAGTAGTAGTAGTACATGTAGGAATCGTAGTAGTATTTAGTAGTAGCGGGGACATACTGCCTTTTGGTCAATTCATTTTCCCCTTTAAGAATTCTCGGAAAGTTCCAACTTAATACCCAAGTCCATTCTTGAGGTACGCTGTCTTGACAGTGTGCATGCACATAGTGTCTTTTGATTTAGTTAAAATTTCCTCTGAATTGTAATGTAGTAGTGTGAAAGTAGAAGTAGTAATAGTTGTGGTAGCAGTAGTAGTGGTAGTAGTTGTAGTAGTAATGATAGCGTGTAAATACAGCCTTTTTGGTCAGTTGATCATCTCTTTTATCATTTCTTAAAAGTTCCAAACTAATATGCTCAGTCATACCTAAGTAACGCCCTTTTGCCAACCCATATTCACATAACGTGTTTCAGTTTAGTTCAACACTCCCCTCATCATTCTCTTAAAGGCTCACTTGAATGCCCTTTGTCTGTTTGGAAAGTAAAGGTCAAACATGCATACCTTTCTGAAACAATGAACGAATTGCCTAATTTACAGCCCTTGCCCTGAGGGCTGGGGGTGACATCCCTTAAGGCATAATTACCGGACCTTTCAGCAATGCTGAAGAAAATAGATGCCTCAAAATTTTGATTGGATGTTAGTCTTTGGAAATCACTTTGTTAGTCACTTTTCGCTCTTTAAAAGGGCACTGTAACTTCCAATTTCAAATCAAATCAACCCAATCCGAAGTTAATGTGGTCACTCATTCAATAAAAACATTATTTGCCCCAAGGGCATAACTTACAACCCTTGCCCCAGTGCTCTGGTGGGTTGTGTCAGCCCTGGAGGCATTGTTACATATTTTTTGGACTATTTTGAACTAAGAGGAAGCAGGGGAAGGGGGGCCAGTTGCCCTTCATCACTTTGGACTCTTAAAAGGGAACTAAAACTTTCAATTTCCAATTAAATGAGTCTGCCCTAAAGTTTATACGACCATCCTTTCCACAAAAACCTTATATCCCCGGGGCTTAACTTACAACTCTTGCCCTCAGGCTCTGAGGGGTTGTTTTAACCCCAAAGACCTTGTTCTATAATCTTTAGACTAATGGCTATCTTGAAATTTCTATCAAGGGCATTTGGGGAAAAGGGGATACTTGCCCTTCACCACTTTTGTCTCTTAAAAAGGCACTAGAACTTTTGATTTCCAATCTAATGAGCCCCCTCCGAAGTTTATGCGACCACCTTTTCCATAAAAACCTTATATTTTTATAATGGCTAACTATTATAACTTATAGCCCTTGCCCTGTTGGCTCTGGGGAGGGGGGAGGCTGTGATTCTAAAATACATAATTACTGGACCTTTCAGCTTCGCTGAACAAAAGGGCCATCAAAAAAATTTTATTGAATGTTTTGGAGGAAATGATGGGCGAGGGGGGGCTGGTTGCCCTCCAGTCACTTTCGACTATTAAAACGGATACTGGAACTTTCAATTTTCAATCGAATGAGCCCCTTTCGAAGTTTCTGCGACAACTCCTTCTATACGAAGAAAAAAGGAATAAACAATACATTGTGCCCACGTCACTCTTTACTGCGGTACTGTGCTGCCTATGAAAGCATAAGTAACAATAGCTTTCTGGGGGGAAGGCTGATGGGCAGCAATATCCATCTAATTTTTCGCATTTTGTAATTTTCTTAGGCTTCGTGTCTTCATGCAGCGTAATTTTTCTTTGTTTTAGATTTAACATCTTAAATAAGCTAATTCCGGCTGGTTTTGACTTTGAAACCCATCTTTATTTTATGGAAAAAAAATATTTTTCAAGATTAATTAAATGAACAATTTATGAACAATTGAACATGAAAAAAATGAAATGTTTACAGCAAAAGCTGTGAAGAAAAGCGGAAGTCCTGCTAAGTTTATATAGCTTGCGTTGTTCTGAATATAAATCACTTACTATAAGAACACTGATGTCATCACCGTCATAGACGTACTATTATAAAATATTGTTATTCAAAATTATAAATCTATGATCACTGCAATATTTGGAAGCATGCAGATATTAAAACAATTTGACAGACAAATTTGGCAGACGAACGTTATGTTTCATCTATAGCCTACTTAGTCATCGACAATTTCAAAAGGACGAAAAATGGAGTGGGCTGAACCAAGTTGCATCATTGAATTTTTACATTGAACATGCTGGCCTGCCTTCTTTTATTTTGCTCATTCTATTTTGAAAGTCATCGAATTTTAAGGATGATGAAGGGGGACTAAGGAGGGACGGTCAGTGCCCGGATTGTTTAAAAACATTATTAATATCTTATCTCTTGTCAATCTTTATCTCAGTTTTTATTTTATCAAAAGTAGTTGTGTTTCATGAGGCTGCAGATTTAGCAAATATGATTTGGTTTTATAGTTCAATATTTGGGCTGTTGAGCACCGTAAATGGAGCTAGTGTCTCTTTGAGGAAGGTTTTCCCAACACTGCTGCACTTAAGTTAAAAAATAGTCCTCTGTAAATATTGGTTTATCTCATCAGTCTAATTCTACTGGAACATACTGCATTTTTTGGATTTTTCCTCTAATAAGCTCTAAGCGTACCGTACTTTAGAACACAAGGTCACTTTTGGTAACCTAAATTTGGGACTTAACGTGTCTGCAAAAAAATTTATATTGGCTAGTTTCCTTGTAAAGATATATCCAAGGTCTCTACACAAATTCGGGAATAGCATCAAAATCTCAACGTGTGACCTTAAAAATATCCGTTCTCATTGACGCTAAATATTTTCGGTGGACTCATTGGATAAAATTTCAAGAGAACTTTCTAAATTCCTCACCCCCCCCGCCTCCTGATATTTCGAATGTGCATGCATGTAGTGTGTACCTAAAATTATGCAATTTTGTACAATATATACTGTCAAGAGTGTTGTGGATAAGAGTAAAGGTTCTTAACAAAAGGTTTGGTATTTCAGTAAGTTTTCAAAATATAAACGAGGAAATAAGAGCTTTGACTCAATAAAAAACAAGACTAGGGGAAAATGTTGTATTGACATACTTAAGCTTTTAAACCAGTTCATTGGTAAAGTAAAGAGCGAAGTGGGCACCTTTTGTTTTTTTACCAAGGCACTTCATATAGAAGGAGTTATCGTAGAAACTTCGAAAGGACCTCATCCGATTGGAAATTGAAAGTTCTAGTGCCCTTATTAAGATTCATTTGAATGGAGGGCAACCAATCCCCCTCCCCCTCGCCCAATATTTCCCCGAATACATCCAATCAAAATTTTAAGACAGCGATTTTTTTCAGTATACTTGAATGGTTCAGTAACTATGTACTTGGGGATGTAACCCCCCCCCCAACTGCCCTCAGGGCAAGGCCTGTAAGTTATGCAATTCGTTCATTGTTTACAAATAGTATATGTTATTGAGAAAGGCGGGCATTTTGACCTTTACTTTCCAAAGAATTAGACTGCTCCTAGCGTGTATGTGACATACACGCTATGTACATGCATATTGTTAAAAGGGTGCATCTCATGAACAGATTTGGGTATTAAGTTATAACTTTCAGAGAATGCTTAAAGGGGAAGATCTATTTACTAAGAGGCAATATGCCCACGCTACTACTATAGTACTATTAGTAGTACTAATACTTACCAATACTAGTACTACTGCTACTACTACTAATGCTATTTCTACTACTGCTCCAACTACTACTTCTGTTGCAACTACTCCTAAGGCTAAGAGTATTAAGGATGGAAATCTCAGGAAGTGTTGAGGGGGAAGTTTAACTAAATTTAAACTTTTGACTATACGGGCTATCAATAGGGATTATCAGCAATGACATAGCAACGGCTGATTGTATGAAGCTGAAGCTTCCAGGGCTTGATGTGGGAGATGTTCAACTGACCAAAAGGCAATGTTTTAATATTAATGTTTCTACTAGTAATAGTGCTATTCCTGCGAATACTACTACTAGTCCTACAACTAGTACTACTAGTACTACTACTACTACTACTACTACTGTAACAACTATTACAACTGTGCCTGAGGGTATGAAGGTTAAATTTCAGGGAGTATTGAGAGGAAGTTGAACTGAATCAATACACGTCTACTAAATGCGGGCTGTCAAAGGGCGTATCAGCTATATCATAGGAACAGTTTGGTTTGAGAAGTTGAAACTTACAGTGCTTCTTGCTGGGGATGTTTAACTAACCAAAAGATAATATTTACATCCTAATACCACTGCTTTTACCACTACTACTAGCACTACTAACACTGTTGCTACTACTACTGCTACTACTACTACTATTACTACTGCTACTGCTACTACTCCTTCTAAAACTAAGGCTACTACTATTAATCCTACTGTTACTGCTATTACTACTACTACTGCTGCTAAAGCTAACGGTATTAAGGTACTACTACTACTAATACTACTACTACTGATACTACTAATTCTATTGCTACTTACTACTACTGCTACTACTATTACTACTACTGCTACAACTACTACTACTACTAATTTTACTGCTACTACTATTTCTACTGGTACCACTACTACTGCTACTAAAGCTAAGGGTATTAAGGTGAATATTTTGGGCAATATTGAAACAGTACTTAACTAACTCGAAACACACTATGCGCATAAAGGTTGCCAAGAGGACGTGTTAGCAATGCTTCAGGAAGTATTTATGGTATTAAGTTTAAACTTTCAGCGTGTGTTGAGGGGGGTGTTGAAGAAAACCAAAGATGCTACGTGTACACTGCTGCTAATACTATTAATGTTACTACAACTAATGTTGCTACGCATACTAAGGGTCCAAGGTGAAGTTTTCAAGGAATATTTAGACGGATGTTGAACTAAATTAACACGAACTATGAGCATGCAGATTGTCAAAATAGTAACGCGGCAATAACTCAGGAACGGCTTGTATTAATAAGCTGGGCCTTTAGGTTAAGCTGTGGTGGATTTGAACTAACCAGAAGGCACTATGTGTATACTACTAATGGTACTACTATGGTTGCTGTAACTAATGACGATAAGGGTATTTTGGGGAAATTTTTAGAGAATGTTTAGTCTGAGTTTCATTTAAACGAAAAAACTATATGCATGCAGGTTTTCAAAAGAGCATATAAGCAATATAATATGTAGTACAGCGCTACCATAGATAACTATATTATAAAACCTTTTAAAGGGGCTCATTCAATTTGAAATTAAAAGTTCTAGTGAGTAAAAATTGGAGGGCAAGTAACCCCCCTCCCAAGCCAATTAATTTTACAAACCCGTCCAAACAAAATTTTGAGATAGCCATTTTGTTCAGCATAGTTGAATGGTTCAGTAACTATTTCTCCAGGGATATTGGATATGTCAACAACCTGCAGTTATGCAATTCGCCCATTATGCTTTAAAACTAAATTTTGCAGGCCTTAGTTTCAAAAACTGTCGGAAATTAAACTTCAAAAGTATTTTTTTTCATTTGAAAGTAAGGAGTCAAATTAAAACTGAAAAAGGGCTCATTCGATTTGAAATTAAAAGTTCTAGTGCCCTTTTTAAGATTAAAAATTTGAAGACAAATAGCCCCCCTCCCAAGCGAATTAATTCTACAAATCCGTCCAAACAAAATTTTGAGATAGCCATTTTGTTCAGCATAGTTGAATGGTTCAGTAACTATATCTCTAGGGATATTGGATATGCCAACAACCTACAGTTACGCAATTTGTCCATTATGCTTTAAAACTAAATTTTGCAGGCCTTATTTGCAAAAACTGTCAGAAATTAACCTTCAAAAGCATTTTTTTTTATTTGAAAGTAAGGAGTCAAATTAAAACTGAGAAACAAACAGAAATTAATTTCAAAGACTGTTTCCATAATATAATTTTTCAAAGAAAAGTAAAGAGCTGTATTAAACTACGTTAAACCAAAAATAAGCAGAAATAAAGTCAAATGATCTTCCAAGCCCAAAACTACCACAAATCACCATCAATAATTGAATGAAACCCAAAACGAACAAAAGTTACAATAAATAACCGATTCAAACTTAAAACGGCCAGAAATTAAAGTAGGGCTGACACCTATGCCTTCTGAAGACAAGAACGTAATTTGCACTTTACTGGAAAAAAAAAATGTGAATTGACAGTTTATTATACACGAACTGGTATTTTTTTTTCTTAAAATCTTACTAATTTTTCATCTATTAAAGTCAAAAAAGTGAAAACATTGTATATGTATTTTGTTATCAGTAAAGTGCAAATTGTATTCTGGTTTCCAGAAGGCATGAGGGGATCACGTTGAAACTTTCTGAGAATGTTAAAGTGGGCCTTGGTAGCCATGTGATTTGTGTGGTTGTTGTTTCGTTTTATAACAAATGTTGCTATAATTCTTATGGGTAAGGAGAGTATATGAAATTGTTTTTCTTATGTAATGCATGTAATAAAAGATATCAAGATGGAGGAAGGTGGTAGCCTCAGAATTTATTCTTACTGATTTCTTTTTATTTTAAGATTAAATTATATTGTTAATTGCACTTTCTGATCGCTTTAGGTTTCATTTAGGCGCTAATAATGATTTCTGCTTGTTTGAAGAATCAGCATCACTTTTTTGATTGGCATGTGTTAAAAGGAGGAAACTCGGTTAATATATTTTTATAAGTAATAGTAGATGACTTTAACAAATAAAAGTAAAATAGTTGTAACTGTCGGAGTATTTTTGATTTGAGGAATCATGGTAGATAATCGTTGGAGCAGTAGTAATAGCTTGAGTTATTGTGAACTCGGTAAGGCCAGCCTCTGCGTGACCCTGGAAGCTCAGCCAGAGTTACCTCAGATCTAAATGGGTACCTAGGGAGATCTAGAGAAGGTAAACATGATGGGTGTGTGAAAGCATTGGATGGCAGGCTGCCAACCCCTTATTGCACTTCCTGGATGAGGAGCTATGAAATAAATATCACCCCGCCGGTAGGGACTGTGAAGCCCAACGTCGTGTTATTTACCCTTTTTTTAGTCCTTATCGGAGTAGTGGTAAGAACAATCGTGCTTAAAGCATACATTGTGTGAGTGATCAAGGTAGAAGTAGTTGGGGTACCAACTACTTGACTTTTAACTTTTAAAACCAATTTTATGACAAATATTTTCTTTTGTACTTAATATTGAAAATAAACATTAAAATTATAGTAACATTTTGAACTGATGAGCTTTCAGCAATTAATATCATTATAAATCAAATATTCAGTTTAATTTATTAGCTCTTTTTGAAGTTGTTAAAGACGAAAATAGTTTCACTACAAACAAGTGTTTGGATACTACCTCCTTTCCTAACTGTCCTACTGCGTCATTGGTGCTTAACTGAAAACGGATTATGTTACATATATTTTCTTTTCCAGTTCTTACAGCATTGAAAATAAAGATACAATTACAGTGAAATAAATTCTTGAACTGATGGACATTTCAACAATTAATATCACTGTACATCAAATATTCAATTTGATATTGTTTATACTTTCCAAGACTGTTCAAGACGCATATAGATTGCAGTAAAGCGCCAATGAAGCAGTAGGTTTTAGACTTTTTCAGTGAGAGAAGGAGGTCATACCCAAACTTTTTGTGGTGATTTTTGTTCGTTTCAAGCTTGATTTGAATATTCAATTTAACTTTCACTCGTTTTAAGATTTATTTATTATTTTCCATCAATATCTACAGGATACGTTTGGTAATTGATACCTGATTTAATTTTCGTTCGCTTTAGGTTGCATTTGTACTTTAAGTGGAAAATATTTTTTTTCGTTTTAATATTGTTATTCATGTTTCAGATAAGCAAAGCTTACTTCCAGATCTATTAATTCTGGTATATTATTACTTGTTGTATGTTTTTGCTATGAGTGTTTATCTAATTTCTGTTCGTTTTGGGTTTCATCTAGTATTTATTAGTAATTTCTGGTCGTTTTGAGTTTGAGTTTTAAAATGTATTTATATCTTCTGAGCTTAAGTTTAAAATGGCCTTTACTTTTCTTTGAAAAACTTATTTTTCAGAAAGTTTTTTTTTCAATTAATTTTTGTTCGTTTTTTATTGCAAAAATTTTCAAGTTTTTAAAAATTCCTTACTTCAAAATGAAACTTAAAAAAAAAACAATCAAATATTCATCAAAGCATCAAAACTGATATCAAACTAAAATATCAAAGTGAAATATGGGTTTGTGTCAACCTCGGAGTTTTATTATCTGATGTTTGAACTATTTTTAACAAAATTGCTATCTCAAAATTTTCATCGGATGGGTTTGGGGAAAAAGGGCGTCGGGGACTAGATTGAGCTTCGGTCTCTTTTGACTCTTTTAAAGTAAACTAGAACTTTCTATTTTCAATCAAATGAGCCCTCTCTGAAATTTATACGAGTATCTCTTCTATAAGAACCATATACATCTCTAGAGTATAACCTATAACGCCTATCCCTTGGCCCTGGGGGGTTGTGTCGACCCTGGAGTTTTAATATCTGATAGTTGAACTATTTTTAACAAAATGGTCACCTGAAATTTTTATCGGATGGGTTTATCCCTCCGATACACCCAAAGGACTGGAGGGCGAGAGGGGCTAGTTGCCCTCCGATCTTTTTTCACTCTGGGATAGTGAACTACTGTTTTTAATTTCCATTCAAATGAACCCTCTCTGAAGTTTATACGAGCATACCTTCCATAATAACCATATATGCCCCTAGAGCAATACTTCCAACGCCTGCCCCAGCCCTGGGGGGGGGGTCGACACAGGAGTTTTTCTTATCTGAACTTTGAACTGTTTTTAACGAAATGACCAAACGTCAAGGAGTTTTTGTTATATGATCTTTGAACTATTTTTAACAAAATGGCTACCTCAATTTTTTTATCAGATGGATTTGGGGAAAAGGGCTTGGGGGAGGGGGGGCAGTTGCCCTCTGATCACTTTTGACTCTTAAAAAGGGCACTATAAACTCTTGATTTCCAATCGAATGAGCCACCTTTGAAGTTTATACGACGACACCTTCTGTTATATAAAGTGCGTCTGGGAAAAAAATAAATGGAGTGCGGGGGGAGGCTAGCTGCCCTCCAATATCTTTTGACTCTTAAAAAGTGAATTAGAAGTTTTAATTTCCAATCAAATGAGCCCTCTAGGAAGTTTATACGAGTATCTCCTCCATAACAACCATATATACCCCCAGGGCATAACTTACAACGCCTACCCCTGGGCCCTGGGGGGCTGTATTGACACCGGAGTTTTTTATTATCAGAACTTTGAACTATTTTTAACAAAATTTCTATCTCAGAATTTGTATCTGATGCATTTAGGGCTTGGAGGTGGGGGGTGGGCTAGTTGCCCTCTGATCTCTTTTGACTCTTAAAAAATGAACAAAAACTATCAATTTCCAATCAAATGAGGCCTCTCCGAAGTTTATGCGAGCATCCCTTCCATAAAAACTATATATGCCCCTAGAGCATTACTCATAACGCCTGCCTACTGGCTCTAGCGGGTTCCGTCGACACAGGAATTTTTCTTATCTGACCTTTGAACTATTTTTAATGAAATGGTTATTATAAAATTTTTATTGGATAGGCTTGGGGAAAAAGGGTGTGTGGGGGGGGCTAGTTGCCCTCAGATATCTTTTGACTCTTAAAAATTGAACTAAAACTTTCAATTTACAATCAAATGAGCCCCCTCTGAAGTTTATACGAGCATCCCTTTCATAAGAGCCACTTACGTCCCCAGGACAACACTTACAGCGCCTATCCCCCGGGCTCTGGGGGGGGCGTTTTTTTTTTATAATTTCTGAACAATTTACAAAAAACAGGCGATATCAAAATTTGTAGCGGACGGGTTTGGGGGAAAAGAGCATGGGGGGCTAGTTTAACTTTCTTGACTCTTAAAAAGTGAACTAGAACTTTGAGTTTCCAATCAAAAGAGGCCTCTATGAAGATTATACGAGCATCCCTTTCATAAGAACCATAGATGCGCTTAGGGCATAACTTAAAAAGCCTTCCCCTGTGCCCTGGGGGGTTCTATTGACACCGGATTTTTTATTATCCAACCTTTGAACTATTTTTAACAAATGTCCATCTCAAAATTTTCATCATATGGGTTTTGAAAAAGAAGGCATGAGGGGGGGGGGAGCTAGTTGCCCTAGGATCTCTTTTGAGTATTAAAAGTGAGCTCGAACTTTTAATTTCCAATCAAATGAACCATCTCTGAAGTTTATACGAGCATCCTTTACATAAGAATCATAAATGCCCCAGGGCAGAACTTAAAACGTCTACCCCCAGGCCCTGAGGGGTTATTACGCAACCTGAATTTGTTTTATCTAACTTTTGAGAAATTTTTCACTAAATGGCTATCTCAAAATTTAAAGCACATGGGTTTTGAAAAAGAAGGCGTGGGGGGGGGGGCTACCTGCCCTCCAATCTCTTTTGACTCTAAAAAACTGAACAAGAACTTTCAATTTCCAATCAAATGAGCCATCTCTGAATTTTTTACGAGCAACCCTTAATAAGAGCAATATATTCCCCCTGGGCATAACTTACAAAACCTGCCCTCGGGCACTGGGGGGCTGTGTTAACCCCTGAGTTTTCGTTATATGGTCTTTGAACTATTTAAAAAAAGCTATCTCAAAGTTCTTATCGGATTGGTTTGAGGAAAAGGGCGTGGAAGGGGGGGGATAGGTGCCCTCTAATCTCTTTCGACTCTTAAAAAGTGAACTCGAACTTTCAATTTCCAATCAAATGATCCCTCTATGAAGTTAATACGAGGATCCCTTCCATAAGACCCATATATGCCCACAGGGCATAACTTACAACACCTGCCCTCGGGCCCTGGGGGGCCGTGTTGACCCCTGAGTTTTGGTTATATGGTCTTTGGACTATTTAAAAAAAGTTATCTCAACGTTCTTATCGGATGGGTTTGAGGGAAAAGGGCATGGGGGGGGGCTAGGTGCCCTCGAATCTCTTTCGACTCTTAAAAAGTGAACTAAAACTTTCAATTTCCAATCAAATGAGCCCTCTCTGAAGTTTATACGAGCATTCCTTCCATAAAAACCATATATGCCCTCAGGGCATAACTTATAACCATTGCCCCTGAAGACTATAGGGGGAGCGTCCTGCTCACACATATAATTTCCAGAACTTTCAACTACGTTGAAAAAAATGGCTTTATCAAAATTTCTATTGGATGTGTTTAGGAAAATGATGGGCGTGGAAGGGGTGTCAGTTGCCTTAGAATCACTTTCGAATATTAAACAGGGAACTAGCCATTGAAATTTCCAATCGAATGAACCATTTCTGAAGTTTTTACGACAACGTTGTCTATACCAAACCTTATATACCCCCAGGCCATAACTTACAACCCTTGCCCTGAGGGCTGTGGGGAGTTGTCATCCGCAAAGACCTAATTTCCAAAACTAATAACTACGTTTAATAAAATGGCTATCTCAAAATTTTGATTGGATGTGTTTGGGGAACCGGTGGGCGTGAGAGGGGGGTTAGTTACCCTCCAATCACTTTCGACTATTAAAAAGGGCATTAGTCCTTTGAATTTCCAATCGAATCAGCCTTATTTGAAGTTTCTACAACAACACTATCAATAAAAACCTTATATGCCACTAGGGCATAACTTAAAACCCTTGCCCTGAGGGTTGTGGGGGAGTGTCCTCCTCATATTTTTTATTCATAAATCAACTACGCTGAACAAAATGGCTATCTCAAATTTTGATTGGATGTGTTTGGGGGAATCTTGGGCGTGGGGGGGTCTAGTTGCCCTCAGATCGCTTTCGACTATTAAAAAGGGCAATAGACCTTTGAATTTCTAATCGAATGAGCCCTTTTTGAAGGTTCTACGACAGAGATTTCAATAAAACTTATATGCCCCCAGGGCATAACTTATAACCCTTGTGTCCTCCTCGAAAACATATTTTCTATATTGAAATCAACTACGCTGAACAAAATGGCTATCTCAAAATTTTTATTGGATGTGTTTGGGGGAATGATGGGCGTGGGGGGGCTAGTTGCCCTCCAATCAATTTCGACTATTAAAAAGGGCACTAGAACTCTCGATTTCCAATCGAGTGAGCCCCCTTTGAAGTTTTTACGACGACCCCTTCCATATGAAGTGCCTCTGGGAAAAAAACAATAAATAAATAATAAAACATTGGAGCCGTATGGCCTCGTATCATAGGCAACGCAATAGCGTTGCCTCTGATAGGCTGGATACACTTACGCTATTTTGACTTGGTTAAATTTTAAGAGCAGAAGTAGCCCCGAAAGTTTGAACATAACACCCTCAGTCGTACTCGGGATACTGCTGGGATGCCTTATTTGGAATTAGCATTAACACAGTGCTTTTTGATTTAATCTTAAGGCAACATTTAGTTTTTAAACATAAAGGCAAATGGGAGGGTGGGCGTGGGAGGGAGATTAGTTGCCCTCTTAATCTCTTTCGATTATTAAAAAAGGCATCAGCCCTTTCTATTTTCAATCAAATGAGTCCTTTTCGAAGTTCCTACGACAATTCCTTCGATACGAAGTGCCCTGGTCTAAACAACAACAACAACAACAAAAAATCATGCATTATACCCACATCAATCTTTACTATAAAAATTTCAAGCCTTCCAATCACTTTCGACTATTAAAAAGGGCACTAGGCCTTTTGATTTCCAATCAAATGAGCCCTTTTTGAGTTTCTGCGACAACGCTTTCTATGAACACCTTATATGCCCCCAGGGCATAAATTACAAGTCTTACCCTAAGGACTGTGAGGTTGGCTGTCATCCTCTAAGACATAATTTTCAGAAGTTTCAACTACGTTAAACAAAAGGGCTATCTAAAAAGTTTGATTGGATGTGTTTGGAAAAATGGTTAGTCGCTCTCCAATCACTATCAACTATTAAAAAAGGCACTAGCCCTTTGAATTTCCAATAAAATGAGCCCTTTTGAAGATTCTACGACAACACTTTCAATAAAAACCCTATATGCTCCCGGGGCATAACTTACAACCCTTGCCCTGAGAGCTGGGGGGTTGTCACTCTCAAAGACCTAATTTCCAGAATTTTCCACTATGTTGAACACAATGGCTATCTGAAAATTTTCATTGGATGTGTTTAGGGGAATGGTGTGCGTGAGAGGGTGGTTAGTTATCCTCCAATCACCTTCGACTCTTAAAAAGGGCACTAGCCCTCTCAATTCCCAGTTGAATGAGCCCCTTTTGAAGTTTTTACAACAACTCTAACTATAAAAACCTTATATGCCTCCAGGGCATAACTTACAACCTTTGCCCTTGGGGCTCTGGGGGGTTTGTCATCCTTAAATACATAATTTTCTTTCAACTATGTTGAGCAAAATTGCTGTCTCTAAACTTTGATTGTTTGAGGAAATGGTGGGCGTGGGAGGGGGGTCAATTACTCTCCACTCACTTTTGACTGTTAAAAAGGTCAATTTCCAAACAAATGAGCCCTTTTTGAAATTTCTCTAACAACTTTCTATATAAACCTTATATGCCTCCAGGGCATAACTTACAACCCTTGCACTGAGGGCTCTGAGGGGTTATCATCTTAAAAGACCTATTTTCCAGAACTTTCAACTACGTTAGTAGAGAGGCCCTATCGACTACAGGGGGGGCACCACTGCTGCTATCTATAATCGAGTCTAACGGGACCTAACCACATAGACAATGTTATTGATCCACGAAGGGGGACTAGATTTCTGAGAAATTGATTTGCATAATCGACTGGGACAAGAGGGGACAGGAGATCTGAGAAATTGATTAGCATAATCAGCGGGGAATTCTATCATGAGGGGATTTTATTTTTAAACATGGTTTCTCCGATCTTTAGATCTGAGAGATAAATTAATATTCTATTTTTAAATATGGCTTCTCCGGTCTTTAGGTCAGAGAGATAAATTAATATTCTATCGAAACCATAATAGTGTAAGTAGGAACACCTTAGATAATTTTTCAGAAATTAATACGAGATCAAGACAGATTGAATATATTTTACGCGGTAAATGGTTTCCTGGGAATTTCAAATGTGACAGCGCAGGGACGTCGAAACAAAGGAACTCGCAGAAATTACTTTTAGTGGATTATTTGGGCGAAGCAGTTTGAGACATTTTGGATTTTTTGGCGAAACAGTTTGAGACATTTTATAAGATGATTTGGGGTGAAACTCTGTGGTCGTTATATTACACAAGTTCCATTTGAACAGTGTTGTAAGGTCCCCTACCCCAACCCAAAGGTCCCCCGGGCCCCCAAAGGGACCTTTTACCCACGGGGCCCCCAAAGGGACCCCCTCCCCCTACGGCCCCCAAAGGGCCCCTCCCACTGGGCTCCTCCGAAGGATCCCTCCACCCGGGTCCCCCAAAGGGCCCCCCACTCCCCGGGCCTCCAAAGAGCCACCCCTCCCTAGTTTAGAGTTTTAGTTGATATTAGCTTACAGTTTTAGTTAGAGTTATATTTTATTTTTGTTTTAGTTAAGTGTTTTTGGACTTGCGGTTTAGTTTTAGCTAAACGTTTTAGTTTAGAATTTTAGCCTACAGTCTTAGCTTAGAGTTTTTCGTTGAACTTTTAGTTTAGTTTAGTTTTAGTTAAGAGTTTTAGTTTAGAGCTCTAGTTTCGTTTTAGTTAAGAATTCTAGTTTATAGTCGTATTTTAGTTTTAGTTAAGAGTTTTAGTTTAGAGTTTTAGCTTAGAGTCTTAGCTTAGAGTTTTAGTTAGAGTTATAGTTTAGTTTAATTTTAGTTAAGAGTTTTAGTTTAGACTTTAGAGTTATAGTTTGGTTTAGTTTTAATTCAGAGTTTTAGTTTAGAGTCTTAGCTTAGAGTTTTAGTTAGAGTTATAGTTTAGTTTAGTTTTAGTTAAGAATTTTAGTTTAGAGGTGTTGTTTAGTTTTAGTTAAGAGTTTTAGTTTAGAGTTTGGAGTTTTAGTTGTACTTTTAGTTTAGTTTACTTTTAGATAAGAATTTTAAATAAAAGTTTTAGTTTAATATTAGTTTATAGTTTTTGTTTAGAGTCTAAAGGTTAGGCTTAGCGATTTATCTAGAGTTTAGAGTTTTAGTTTAGAGTCTTTGTTTAGAGATTTCGTTCTAGATAGTTTAGTTTACTTTTAGGTGAGAATTTTGAGTCTTAGCTTTGAGTCTTAGCTTAGTGTTTTTGTTAGAGTTATTGTTTATTTTAGTTTTAGTTAGGATCTTTAGCTTAAATCTATAGTTTAGTTTTACTTAAAAGTTTAGTTTAGAGTTTAAAGTTTTAGTTTACAGTTTTACTTTAGAGTTTTAGTCAGAGTTATAGTTTTACTTTAGTTTTAGTTAAGAGTTTTAGTTTAGATATTGGAGTTTTAGTTTTGAGTCTTAGCTTAGAGTTTTAGTTAGAGTTATAGTTTAGTTTAGTTTTAGTTAAGAATTTTAGTTTAGAGGTGTTTCTTAGTTTTAGATAAGAGTTTTAGTTTAGAGTTTAGAGTTTTAGTTTAGAGTTGTAGTTTAGTTTTAGTTAAGAGTTTTAGTTTAGAGTTGTTGTTTAGTTTTAGTTAAGAGTTTTAGTTTAGAGTTGTTGTTTAGTTTTAGATATGAGTTTTAGTTTAGAGTTTTAGTTTGTTATTAGCTTACAGTTTTAGTTAGAGTTATAGTTTAGTTTAATTGTAGTTAAGACTCTAGACTTTTAAGTTAGACTCTCAACACTTAGAGTTTTAGTTATATTTTATTTTAGTTTTTGTTAAGTGTTTTTTGCCTTGTAGTTTAATTTTATCTAAACATTTTAGTTTAGAGTTTTAGCCTAGAGTCATAGCCTAGAGGTTTTACTTGCACTTTTAGTTTAGTATAGTTTTAAATAATAGTTTTAGTATAGAGTTTCAGTTTGATATTAGCTTATAGTTTTAGTTAGAGTTATAGTTTAGTTTTCTTTTAGTTAAGAGTTTTTGTTTAGAGTTTAGTGTCTTAGCTTAGAGTTTTAGTTAGAGTTTAGAGTTTTAGTTTAGAGTCTTAGCTTAGAGTTTTTGTTAGAGTTATAGTTTAGTTTAGTTTAGTTTAGATATTGGAGTTTTAGTTTTAAGTCTTAGCTTAGAGATTTATTTAGAGCTATATTTTAGTTTAGTTTTAATTCAGAGTTTTAGTTTAGAGTTTTAGCTTAGAGTTTTAGTTAGAGTTATAGTTTAGTTTAGTTTTAGTTAAGAATTTTAGTTTAGAGTTGTTTTTTAGTTTTAGATAAGAGTTTTATCTTAGAGTTTAGAGTTTTAGTTAGAGTTATATTTTAGTTTAATTTTAGTTTAGAGTCTAGAGTTTTAATTTAGAGTGTTAGTTTAGAGTTTTAGTTAGAGTTATAGTTTACTTTAGTTATAGTTAAGAGTTTAATTTTAGACTTTTAGTTTATTATCTTTTAGGAGTTTTACTTTGGGGTTCTAGTTTAGTTTTAGAAAAGAATTTTAGTTTAGAGTTATAGTTTAGTTTTAGTTTAGAGTTTTAGTTTAGAGTTAAAAGTTTTAGCTTAGGGTCACAGATTAGATTTTTAGTTAGAGTTATAGTTTAATTTAATTTTAGTTAAGAGTTTTAGTTTAGACTTTGGAGTCTGAGCTTAGAGTTTTAGTTAGAGCTTTAGTTTAGTTTAATTTTAGTTAAGAGTATCAGTTTAGATATGTTGTTTAGTTTTCGTTAGAGTTATAGTTTAGTTTAGTTGTAGTTTAGAGTTTATAGTTTCAAGTTAGAGTCTCAGCACTTAAAGTTTTAGTTAGAGTTATATTTTATTTTAGTTTTAGTTAAGGGTTTTTGGACTTGTAGTTTAGTTTTAGCTAAACGTTTTAGTTCAGAGTTTTAGCCTAGAGTCATAGCTTAGAGATTTTCCTCGCACTTTTAGTTTAGTTTAGTTTTAGATAAGAGTTTTAGTTTAGAGTTTCAGTTTGGTATTAGCTTACAGTTTTAGTTAGAGTTATAGTAGTTAAGAGTTTTAGTTTAGAGTTTTAGTTTAGAGTCTTAGCTTAGAGTTTTAGTTAGAGTTATAGTTTAGTTTAGTTTTAATTCAGAGTTTTAGTTTAGAGTCTTAGCTTAGAGTTATAGTTTAGTTTAGTTTTAATTAAGAATTTTAGTTTAGAGGTGTTGTTTAGTTTTAGATAAGAGTTTTAGTTTAGAGTTTAGAGTTTTAGTTTAGCGTCTTAACTTAGAGTTTTAGTTAGAAATAAAGTTTTAGTTTAGTTTAATTTCTGTTAAGAATTTTATTTTAGAGTTATAGTTTAATTTAGTTGTAGTTCAGAGCCTGGAGTTTCAAGTTAGACTCTCAGCACTTAGAGTTTTAGTTAGAGTTGTATTTTGTTTTAGTTTTAGTTAAGTGTTTTTTGGACATGTAGTTTAGTTTTAGCTAAGAGTTTTAATTTAGAGTCTTAGCCTAGATTCATAGCTTAGAGTTTTTCCTTGCACTTTTAGTTTAGTTTAGTTTTAGATATGAGTTTTAGTTTAGAGTTTCAGTTCGGTTTTAGCTTACAGTTTTAGTTAGAGTTATAGTAGTTAAGAGTTTTATTTTAGAGTTTACAGCTTTAGTTTAGAGTCTTAGCTAAGAGTTTTAGTTAGAGTTGTAGTTTAGTATAGTTCTAGTTAATAGTTTTAGTTTAGGGTTTTAGATTAGAGTTTAGAGTTGTATTTTAGAGTCTTAACTTAGAGTTTTAGTTAGAATTATAGTTTAAGTTTAGTTAAGAGTTTTAGTTTAGAGTTATAGTTTAGTTTAGAGTTTTAGTTTAGCGTCTTAACTCAGAGTTTTAGATAGAAATATAGTTTAGTTTAATTTTAGTTAAGAGTTTTAGTTTAGTGTCTTAGATTAGAATTTTATTTAGAGTTATGGTTTTAGTTTAGTTCTGATTCATGATTTTATTTTAGAGATTGTGGTTTTAGTTTTGAGTCCTAAATTAGACTTTTTTTTATAGTTATAGTTTAGTGTAGTTTTAATTCAGAGTTATAGTTTAGTTTAGTTTTCGTTAAGAGTTTTAATTTAGACTTGTAGTTTAGTTTTAGTTAAGAATTTTAGTTTAGAGTTGTAGTGTAGTTTTAGTTATGATTTTTAGTTTAGAGTTTTAGCTTAGTGTTTTAGTTAGAGTTATAGTTCTAGTTTAGTTTTACTTAGGAGTTTTAGTTTAGAGTTATAGTTTAGTTAAGAGTTTTAGTTTAGCGTAAAGAGCTGGGTATTGAATACATTTTTTCTTTGAAATGCTAGACTTAAAATATTTTTATTGCGGTTTACATACAAAAAAAGGAGGTTTCTCCACGTTTAAGTTAGGTTAGGTTAGGTTATCATGAGCGCTCATAACTCTAACTATAACTCTAACTAAAAATCTAAACTCTAAACTAAAACTCTGAAGTCTAAACTAAAACTCTTAACTAAAATTAAACTAAACTATAACTCTAACTAAAATTGTAAGATAAGACTTTAATCTAGATCTCTAAACTCTAAACTAAAAATCTTAACTAAAACTAATCTGCAACTCTAATCTAAAACCCTTTACTAAAACTAAACTACAACTCTAAACTAAAACTACGAACAAAAAATAAACTATAAGTCTAAACTAAAACTCTTAACTAAAACTAAAGTAAACTATAACTCTAACTAAAACTCTAAGCTAACACTCTAAATTAAAACTCTAGACTCTAAACTAAAACTAAACTAAACTACAACTCTAATTAAAACTCTAAAATCTAAACAAATACTCTTAACTAAAATTAAACAACACCTATAAACTAAAATTCTTAAATAAAACTAAACTAAACTATAACTCTAACTAAAACTCTAAGCTAAGACTCTAAACTAAAACTCTGAATTAAAACTAAACTAAACTCTAACTCTAACTAAAACTCTAAGCTAAGACTCAAAACTAAAACTCCAATATCTAAACTAAACTCTTAACTAAAACTAAACTAAAACTATAACTCTAACCAAAACTCTAAAGTAAAACTGTAAACTAAAACTATAAACTCTAAACTAAAACTCTTAAGTAAAACCAAACTAGAGATCTAAACTAATGCTCCTAACTAAAACTAAATTAAACTATAACTCTAAACTAAAACTAAACTAAACTATAACTCTAACTAAAACTCTAAGCTAACACTCTGAATTAAAACTCTAGACTCTAAACTAAAACTAAACTAAACTATAACTCTAACTAAAACTCTAAACTCTAAACTAAAACCTTTATCCAAAACTAAACAACACCTCTAAACTAAAATTCTTAACTAAACTAAACTATAACTCTAACTAAAACTCTAAGCTAAGACTCTAAACTAAAACTCTGAATTAAAACTAAACTAAACTATAACTAAAACTCTAAGCTAAGACTCTAAACTAAAACTCTTAACTACTATAACTCTAACTAAAACTGTAAGCTAATACCAAACTGAAACTCTAAACTAAAACTCTTATTTAAAACTAAACTAAACTAAAAGTGCAATGAAAAACTCTAAGCTCTGACTCTAGGCTAAAACTATAAACTAAAACGTTTAGCTAAAACTAAACTACAAGTCCAAAAACACTTAACTAAAACTAAAATAAAATATAACTCTAACTAAAACTCCAAGTGCAGTGATTAACTTGAAACTCTAGACTCTGAACTACAACTAAAGTAAACTATAACACTAACTAAAACTAAACTACAAATCTAAACTAAAACTCTTAACAAAAATTAAACTAAACTATAACTCTAACTAAAACTCGAAACTCGAAACTAAAACTCTGAAGTCTAAACTAAAACTCTTAACTAAAATTAAACTAAACTATAACTCTAACTAAAACTCTAAGCTAAGACTCTAAGCTAAAACTCTAAGCTAAGACTCAAATATAAGACTCTAGATTCTAAACTAAAACTGATCTACAACTACAAACTAAAACTCTTTACTAAAACTAAACTACAACTCTAAACTAAAACTCTTAACTAAAACTAAACTATAAGTCTAAACAAAAACTTTTAACTAAAACTAAAGTAAACTATAACTCTAACTAAAACTCTAAGCTAACACTCTAAATTAAAACTCTAGACTCTAAACTAAAACTGAACTAAAATATAAACTAAAACTCTAAACTAAAACTCTTATCTAAAACTAAACAACATCTCTAAACTAAAATTCTTAACTAAAACTAAACTAAACTATAACTCTAACTAAAACTCTAAGCTAAGACTCGAAACTAAAAATTTGAATTAAAATTAAAATAAACTATACCTCTAACTAAAACTCTAAGTTAAGACTCAAAACTAAAATTCCAATATCTATAATAAACTTAACTATAACTCTAGCAGAAACTCTAAGCTAAGACTCTAAACTAAAACTCTAAATTCTCAACTAAAACTAAAGTAAACTATAAATAGAATTAAAACTCTAAGCTAAGACTCTAAACTAAAACTCTAAGCTAAGACTCTAGACTCTAATCAAAAATTCTTAACTAAAACAAAACTAAACTATAATTCTAACTAAAACTCTAAGCTAAGACTCTAAACTAAAACTCTAAATTAAAATACTTAACTACTATAACTCTAACTAAAACTGTAAGCTAATATCAAACTGAAACTCTATACTAAAACTCTTATCTAAAAGTTTTAATATCTGATAGTTGAACTATTTTTAACAAAATGGTCACCTGAAATTTTTATTGGATGGGTTTATCCGTCCGATACACCCAGAGGCGTGGAGGGCGAGAGGGGTTAGTTGCCCTCCGATCTTTTTTCACTCTGAGAAAGTGAACTACTGGTTTTAATTTCCATTCAAATGAACCCTCTCTGAAGTTTATACGAGCATACCTTCCATAAGAACCATATATTCCCTCAGAGCAATACTTACAACGCCTGCCCCGGCCCTGGGGGGGGTTGTGTCGACACAGGAGTTTTTCTTATCTGATCTTTGAACTGTTTTTAACGAAATGACAAAACGTCAAGGAGTTTTTGCTATATGATCTTTGAGCTATTTTTAACAAAACGGCTACCTCAATTTTTTTATCAGATGTATTTGGGGAAAAGGGCTTGGGGGGGGGGCAGGTGCTCTCTTATTACTTTTTACTTTTAAAAAGGGCACTAGAACCCTCGATTTCCAATCGAATGACCCCCCTTTGAAGTTTATACGACGACTCCTTCTATATGAAGTCCCTCTGGGAAAAAAATAAATGGAGTTTGGGGGGGAGGCTAGCTGCCCTCCAATCACTTTTGACTCTTAAAAAGTGAATTACAACTTTTAATTTCCAATCAAATGAGCCCTCTAGGAAGTTTTTACGAGTGTCCCTTCCATAACAACCATATATGCCCCCAGGGTATAACTTACAACGCCTACCCCTGGGCCATAGGGGGGCTGTATTGACACCGGAGCTTTTTATTATCAGAACTTTGAACTATTTTTAACAAAAATTTCTATCTCAGAATTTGTATCTGATGCATTTAGGGCTTGGAGGAGGGGGAGGGGCTAGTTGCCCTCCGATCTCTTTTGACTCTTAAAAAACGAACAAGAACTATTGATTTCCAATCAAATGAGGCCTCTCCGAAGTTTATACAAGCATCCCTTCCATAAGAACTATATATGCGCCTAGAACATTAGTCATAATGCCTGCCTCCGGGCCCTGGTGGGTTGTATGGACACAGGAATTTTTCTTATTTGACCTTTGAACTGTTTTTAATGAAATGGCTATTATAAAAAATTTATCGCATAGGCTTGGGGAAAAAAGGGTGTGTGGGGGGCTAGTTGCCCTCAGATATATTTTGAATCTTAAAAATTGAAGTAAAACTTTCAATTTACAATCAAATGAGCCCCCTCTGAAGTTTATACGAGCATCCCTTTCATAAGAGCCACTTACGTCCCCAGGACAACACTTACAGCGCCTATCCCCCGGGCTCTGGGGGGGGCGTTTTTTGTATCTACTTTCTGAACAATTTACAAAAAACAGGCGATCTCAAAATTCGTAGCGGACGGGGTTGGGGAAAAAAGAGCGGGGGGGGGGGCTAGTTTAACTCTCTTGACTCTTAAAAAGTGAACTAGAACTTTCAATTTACAATCAAATGATCCCTCTATGAAGTTTACACGAGCATCCCTTTCATAAGAACCATAGATGCGCTTAGGGCATAACTTAAAAAGCCTTCCCCCTTGCCCTGGGGGGTTCTATTGACACCGGATTTTTTATTATCCAACCTTTGAACTATTTTTAACAAATGTCCATCTCAATATTTTCATCACATTGGTTTTGAAAAAGAAGGCGTGAGGGGGGGGGGGCTAGCTGCCCTTGGATCTCTTTTGACTATTAAAAAGTGAGATCAAAATGTAAATATCAAATCAATTGAGCCCTTTCTGAAGTTATACAAGCTTTCTATTCATATTAGCAACTTTTGCGACAGGTGATAACTTACAACGCCTACCCCCGGGCACTAGGGGGTTGTGACGACACCTGAGTTTTTTTTATCTGACTTTTGAACAATTTCTAACTTAATTGCTATCTCAAAATGTTTCATCACATGGGTTTTGAAAAAGAAGGCGGGGGGGGGGGCTACCTGCCCTCCAATCTCTTTTGACTCTAAAAAACTGAACTAGAACTTTCAATTTCCAGTCAAATGAGCCATCTCTGAATTTTTTACGAGCATCCCTCAATAAGAGCCATATATTACCCCAGGGCATAACTTACAACACCTGCCCTCGGGCCCGGGGGGGCTGTGTTAACCCCTGAGTTTTCTTTATATGGTCTTTGAACTATTTAAAAAAAAGCTATCTCAAAGTTCTTATCGGATTGGTTTGAGGAAAAGGGCGTGGAAGGGGGGGGATAGGTGCCCTCTAATCTCTTTCGCCTCTTAAAAAGTGAACTAGAACTTTCAATTTCCAATTAAATAAGCCCTCTTTGAAGTTAATACGAGCATCCCTTCCATAAGAACCATATATGCCCCCAGGGCATAACTTACAACACCTGCCCTCGGGCCCTGGGGGGCTGTGTTGACCCCTGAGTTTTTGTTATATGGTCTTTGGACTATTTAAAAAAAAGTTATCTCAAAGTTCTTATCGGATGGGTTTGAGGGAAAAGGGCATGGAGGGGGGGGGCTAGGTGCCCTCGAATCTCTTTCGACTCTTAAAAAGTGAACTAAAACTTTCAATTTCAAATCAAATGAGCCCTCTCTGAAGTTTATACGAGCATTCCTTCCAGAAAAACCATATATGCCCTCAGGGCATAACTTATAACCATTGCCCCTGAAGCGTCCTGCTCAAACATATAATTTCCAGAACTTTCAACTACGTTGAACAAAATGGCTATATCATAATTTTGATTGGATGTGTTTGGGGAAATGATGGGCGTGGAAGGGGTGTCAGTTGCCTTAGATTCACTTTCGAATATTAAAAAGGGAACTAGCCATTTAAATTTCCAATCGAATGAACCATTTCTGAAGTTTTTACGACAACGTTGTCAATACCAAACCTTATATACCCCCAGGCCATAACTTACAACCCTTGCCCTGAGGGCTGTGGGGAGTTGTCATCCGCAAAGACCTAATTTCCAAAACTAATAACTACGTTTAATAAAATGGCTATCTAGAAATTTTGATTGTATGTCTATGGGGAAAAGCTGGGCGTGGGAGAGGGGTTAATTGCCCTTCAATCCCTTGTGATTATCAAAAAGGGCACTAGCCCTTTGAGTTTCCAATCGAATGAGCCTTTTTGAAGTTTCTACGACAACGCCTTGTATAAAAACCTTATATGCCCCCAGGGCATAACTTAAAATCCTTGCCCTGAGGGTTGTGGGGGAGTGTCCTCCTCATATTTTCTATTCATAAATCAACTACGCTGAACAAAATGGCTATCTCAAATTTTGATTGGATGTGTTTGGGGGAATCTTGGGCGTGGGGGGGGGGTCTAGTTGCCCTCAAATCGCTTTCGACTATTAAAAAGGGCAATAGACCTTTGAAATTCTAATCGAATGAGCCTTTTTTGAAGTTTCTACGACAGAGATTTCAATAAAAACTTATATGCCCCCAGGGCATAACTTATAACCCTTTTGTCCTCCTCAAAAACATATTTTCTATCTTGAAATCAACTACGCTGAACAAAATGGCTATCTCAAAATTTTGATTGGTTGTGTTTGGGAGAATGATGGGCGTGGGGGGGGGCTAGTTGCCCTCCAATCACTTTCGACTATTAAAAAGGGCACTAGAACTCTCGATTTCCAATCGAATGAGCCCCCTTTGAAGTTTCTACGACGACCCCTTCCATATGAAGTGCCTCTGGGAAAAAACAATAATAAATAATAAAACATTGGAGCCGTATGGCCTGTACCATAGGCAACGCAATAGCGTTGCCTCTGATAGGCTGGATACACTTACGCTATTTTGACTTGGTTAAATTTTAAGAGCAGAAGTAGCCCCGAAAGTTTGAACATAACACCCTCAGTCGTACTCGGGATACTGCTGGGATGCCTTATTGGGAATTAGCACTAACACAGTGCTTTTTTATTTAATCTTAAGGCAACATTTAGTTTTTAAACATAAAGGCAAATGGGAGGCTGGGCGTGGGAGGGAGATTAGTTGCCCTCTTAATCACTTTCGACTATTAAATTGGTATCAGCCCTTTCTATTTTCAATCAAATGAGTCCTTTTCAAAGTTCCTACAACAATTCCTTCGATACGAAGTGCCCTGGTCTAAACAACAACAACAACAACAAAAAATCATGCATTATACCCAACTCAATCTTTACTATAAAAATTTGAAGCCTTCCAATCACTTTTGACTATTAAAAAGGGCACTAGGTCTTTCGATTTCCAATCAAATGAGCCCTTTTTGAGTTTCTGCGACAACGCTTTCTATGAACACCTTATATGCCCCCAGGGCATAAATTACAAGTCTTACCCTAAGGACTGTGAGGTTGGCTGTCATCCTCTAAGACATAATTTCCAGAACTGTCAACTACGTTAAACAAAATGGCTATCTAAAAATTTTGATTGGATGTGTTTGGGAAAAGGGTTAGTCGCTCTCCCATCACTTTCAACTATTAAAAAAGGCACTAGCCCTTTCAACTTCCAATCAAATGAGCCCTTTTGAAGTTTCTACGACAACGCTTTCAATAAAAACCTTATATGCTCCCAGGGCATAGCTTACAACCCTTGCCCTGAGAGCTGGGGGGTTGTCACTCTCAAAGACCTAATTTCCAGAATTTTCCACTATGTTGAACACAATGACTATCTGAAAATTTTCATTGGATGTGTTTAGGGAAATGGTGTGCGTGAGAGGGTGGTTAGTTATCCTCCAATCACCTTCGACTATTAAAATTGGCACTAGCCTTCTCAATTCTCAATTGAATGAGCCCCTTTTTAAGTTTTTACGACAACTCTAACTATAAAATCCTTATATGCCTCCAGGGCATAACTTACAACCATTGCCCTTGGGGCTCTGGGGGGTTTGTCATCCTTAAATACATAATTTTCTTTCAACTATGTTGAACAAAATTGCTATCTCTAAACTTTGATTGAATGTGTTTGGGAAAATGGTGGGCGTGGGAGGGGAGTCAATTACTCTCCACTCACTTTCGACTATTAAAAAGGGCAATTTCCAAACAAATGAGCCCTTTTTGAAATTTCTCTAACAACTTTCTATATAAACCTTATATGCCTCCAGGGCATAACTTACAACCCTTGCACTGAGGGCTCTGAGGGGTTATCATCTTAAAAGACCTATTTTCCAGAACTTTCAATTACGTTAGTAGAGAGGCCCTATCGACTACAGGGCACCACTGCTGCCATCTATAATCGAGTCTAACGGGACCTAACCACATAGACAATGCTATTGATCCACGAAGGGGGACTAGATTTCTGAGAAATTGATTTGCATAATCGACTGGGACAAGAGGGGACAGGAGATCTAAGAAATTGATTAGCATAATCGGCGGGGAATTCTATCATGAGGGGATTTCTTTTTTAAACATGGCTTCTCCGATCTTTAGATCTAAGAGATAAATTAATATTCTATTTTAAATATGGCTTCTCTGATCTTTAAGTCTGAGAGATAAATTATTATTCTATTGAAGCCATAATAGTTTAAATAGGAATACCTTAGATATTTTTTCCAAAACTCATACTAGATCAAGACAGATTGGATAAATTTTACGCGGTAAAGGGTTTCCTGGGAATTTTATATGTATCAGCGCAGGGATGTCAAACAAAGGAACATGCAGAAATTACTTTTAGTGGATTATTTGGGCGAAACAGTTTGAGATATTTTAGGGATTTTTTGAGCGAAACAGTTTGAAACATTTTATAAGATGATTTGGGGTGAAACTCTGTGGTCGTTATAATACACGAGTTCCATTTGAACAGTGTTGTAAGGTCGCCTACCCCAACCCAAAGGTCCCCCGGGCCCCCAAAGGGCCCCCTCCCAACGGGGCCCCCAAAGGGCCCCCCACCCCCTAGGGCCCCGAAAGGGCCCCTCCCCCTGGGCTCCCCCAAAGGACCCCCTCCCCCGGGTCCCCCAAAGGGTCCCCCTCTCTCCGGGCCTCCAAAGAGCCCCCCCCCGAGTTTAGAGTTTTAGTTTGATATTAGCTTACAGTTTTAGGTAGAGTTATATTTCATTTTTGATTTAGTTAAGTGTTTTTGAACTTGTAGTGTAGTTTTAGCTAAACGTTTTAGCTTAAAATTTTAGCCTAGAGTCTTAGCTTAGAGTTTTTCGTTGCACTTTTAGTTTAGTTTAGTAATAGTTAAGAGTTTTTGTTTAGAGCTGTAGTTTCGTTTTAGTAAAGAGTTTTAGTTTGGAGTTGAAGTCTAGTTTTAGTTAAGAGTTTAGAGTTTCAGCTTAGAGTCCTAGCTTAGAGTTTTAGTTAGAGTTATAGTTTAGTTTAATTTTAGTTAAGAGTTTTAGTTTAGATTTTAAAGTTATAGTTTAGTTTAATTTTAGTTAAGAGTTTTAGTTTAGTCTTAGCTTAGAATTTTAGTGTGAGTTATAATTTAGTTTAGTTAAGAATTTTAGTTTAGAGGTTTTGTTTAGTTTTAGATAGGAGTTTTAGCTTAGAATTTAGAGTTTTCATTGCACTTTTAGTTTACTTTAGTTTAGTTTTAGATAAGAGTTTTAGTTTGGTATTAGCTTACAGTTTTTGTTTAGAGTTTAGAGTCTTAGCTTAGAATTTTAGTTAGAGTTTAGAGTTTTAGTTTAGAGTGTTATCTTAGAATTTTAGTTCTATTTATAGTTTAGTTTAGTTTTACTTGAGAATTTAGGGTTCTAGTTTAAAGTTTTAACTAATAGTTTTCGTTAGAGTTATAGTATAGTTTAGCCTTAGGCATAAGCTGTAGTTTAGCTCTCTAGTTTAGTTTTACTTAAGAGTTTTAGTTTAAATTTTATAGTCTTAGATTACAGTTTTACTTTAGAGTTTTAGTTAGAGTTTTAGTTTTAGTTTAGTTTTAGTTAAGAGTTTTAGTTTAGATATTGCAGTTTTAGTTTTGAGTCTTAGCTTAGAGTTTTAGTTAGAGTTATAGTTTCGTTTAGTTTTAATTCAGAGTTCTAGTTTAGAGTTTTAGCTTAGAAATTTAATTAGAGTTATAGTTTACTTTAGTTAAGAATTTTGGTTTAGAGTTGTTGTTTAGTTTTAGATAAGAGTTTTAGTTTATAGTTTAGACTTTTAGTTAGAGTTATAGTTTAGTTTAGTTTTAGTTTAGAGTCTAGAGTTTTAATTTAGAGTGTTGGCTTAAGAGTTTTAGTATAGAGTTTTAGTTTGGTATTAGCTTACAGTTTTAGTTAGAGTTATAGTAGTTAAGAGTTTTAGTTTAGAGTCTTAGCTTAGAGTTTTAGTTATAGTTTAGTTTAGTTTTAATTCAGAGTTTTAGTTTAGAGTCTTAGCTTAGAGTTTTAGTTAGAGTTATAGTTTGGTATAGTTTTAGTTAAGAATTTTAGTTTAGAGGTGTTGTTTAGTTTTAGATAGGAGTTTTAGTTTAGTTAAGAGTTTTAGTTTAGCGTCTTAACTTAGAGTTTTAGTTAGAAATAAAGTTTTAGTTTAGTTTAATTTCTGTTAAGAATTTTATTTTAGAGTTATAGTTTAGTTTAGTTGTAGTTCAGAGTCTAGAGTTTCAAGTTAGACTCTCAGCACTTAGAGTTTTAGTTAGAGTTACATTTTATTTTAGTTTTAGTTAAGTGTTTTTGGACTTGTAGTTTAGTTTTAGCTAAAAGTTTTACTTCAGAGTTTTAGCCTAGAGTCATAGATTAGAGCTTTTTGTTGTACTTTTACTTTAGTTTATCTTTAGATAAGAGTTTTAGGTTAGAGTTTTAGTTTGGTATTAGCTTACAGTTTATGCTAGAGTTATAGTAGTTTAGAGTTTTAGTTTAGAGTTCAGGGTTTCACTTTAGATTCTCAGCTTAGAGTTTTAGTTAGAGGTGTAGTTTAGTATAGTTCTAGTTAAGAGTTCTAGTTTAGGGTTTTAGCTTAGAGTTTAGAGTTTTAGTTTAGAGTCTTAGCTTAGAGTTTTAGTTAGAATTATAGTTTTAGCTTAGTTTTAGTTAAGAGTTTTAGTTTAGAGTTATAGTTTAGTTAAGAGTTTTAGTTTACAGTTTAGAGTTTTAGTTTAGCGTCTTAACTTAGAGTTTTAGTTAGAAATATAGTTTAGTTTAATTTTAGTTAAGAGTTTTAGTTTCGATCTTAGCTTATAGTTTTATTCAGAGTTATAGTTTTAGTTTATTTTAGTTAAAATTTTTAGTTTAGAGATTGGAGTTTTAGTTTCGAGTCCTACATTAGAGTTTTAGTTAGAGTTGTGGTTTAGTTTCGTTTTAATTCAGAGTTACAGTTTAGTTTAGTTTTCGTTAAGAGTTTTAATTTAGACTTGTAGTTTAATTTTAGTTAAGAATTTTAGTTTAGAGTTGTAGTTTAGTTTTAGTTATGATTTTTAGTTAAGAGTTTTAGCTTAGAGTTTTAGTTAGAGTTATAGTTTTAGTTTAGTTTTACTTAGGAGTTATAGTTTAGAGTTATAGTTTAGTTAAAAGTTTTAGTTTAGCGTAAAGAGCTAGGTATTGAATAAATTTTTTCTTTGAAATGCTAGACTTGGAATATTTTTATTGCGGTTTACATACAAAAAAGTTAGGTTTCTCCACGTTTAAGTTAGGTTAGGTTAGGTTATCATGAGCGCTCATAACTCTAACTATAACTCTAACTAAAACTCTAAACTCATAACTAAAACTCTAAAGTCTAAACTAAAACTCTTAACTAAAATTAAACTAAACTATAACTCTAACTAAAACTCTAAGCTTAGACTTTAAGCTAAAACTCTAAACTCTAAACTAAGACTCTTAACCACAGCTAAACTACAACTCTAAACTAAAACTCTTTACTAAAACTAAACTACAACTCTAAACTAAAACTCCTAACTAAAACTAAAATATAAGTCTAAACTAAAGTTCTTAACTAAAACTAAAGTAAACTATAACTCTAACTAAAACTCTAAGCAAACACTGTAAATTAAAACACTAGACTCTAAACTGCAACTAAACTAAACTATAACTCTAACTAAAACTCTAAACTAAAACTCTTATCTAAAACTAAACAACACCTCTAAACTAAAATTCTTAACTACAACTAAACTAAACTATAACTTTAACTAAAACTCTAAGCTAAGACTCAAAACTAAAACTCCAATATCTAAACTAAAACTCTTAATTAAAACTAAACTAAAACTATAACTCTAACTAAAACTCTAAAGTAAAACTCTAAACTAAAACTATAAACTCTAAACTAAAACTCTTATGTAAAACCAAACTAGAGATCTAAACTAATGCTCCTAACTAAACTAAACTATAGCTCTAAACTAAAACTAAATTAAACTATAACTTTAACTAAAACTCTAAGCTAACACTCTAAATTAAAACTCTAGAATCTAAACTAAAACTAAACCAAAATATAACTCTAACTATAACTCTAAACTCCAAACTAAAACTCTTATCCAAAACTAAACGACGCCTCTAAACTAAAATTCTTAACTAAAACTATACCAAACTATAACTCTAAATAAAACTTAATGCTAATACTTTGAAATAAAACGATGAAATAAAACTAAAGTAAACCATAACTCTATCTAAACTCTAAGGAATGATTCTAAACTAAAACTAAACTCTAAACTAAAATTCTTAGCGCCTATAACTCTAACTAAAACTGCAAGCTAATACAGAATTGAAACTCTAAACTAAAACTCTTCTCTAAAACTAAACTAAACTAAAAGTGCAAGGGAAAACTCTAAGCTATGACTCTAGGCTAAAACTCTAAACTAAAACGTTTAGCTAAAACTAAACTACAAGTCCAAAAACACTGGACTAAAACTAAAATAAAATATAACACTAACTAAAACTCCAAGTGCTGAGAGTCTAACTTGAAACTCTTCACTCTGAACTACAACTAAACTATAACTCTAACTAAAACTAAACTACAACTCTAATCTAAAACTCTTAACAAAAATCCAACTAAACTATAACTCTAACTAAAACTCTAAACTCTAAACTAAAACTCTGAAGTATAAACTAGAACTCTTAACTAAAATTAAACTAAACTATAACTCTAACTAAAACTCTAAGCTAAGACTCTAAGCTAAAACTCTAAGCTAAGACTCTAAGCTAAAACTCTAAACTCTTAACAAAAACTAAACTACAACTCTAAACGAAAACTCTTTACTAAAACTAGACTACAACTCTAAAATAAAACTCTTAACTAAAACTAAACTATAAGTCTAAACTAAAACTCTTAACTAAATCTAAAGTAAACTATACCTCTAACTAAAACTCTAAGCTAACACTCTAAATTAAAACTCTAGACTCTAAACTAAAACTAAACTAAACTATATCTTTAACTAAAACTCCAAACTCTAAACTAAAACTTTTATCTAAAACTAAACCATATCTCTAAACTAAAATTCTTAACTGAAACTAAACTAAACTATAACTCTAACTAAAACTCTAAGCTAAGACTCTAAACTAAAACTTTGAATTAAAACTAAAATAAACTATACCTCTAACTAAAACTCTAAGCTAAGACTCAAAACTACAACTCCAATCTCTAAACTAAACTAAACTATAACTCTAACAAAAACTCTAAGCTAAGATTATATACAAAAACTCAAAATTCTCTACTAAATCTAAACTAAATTATATTTAGAATTTAAACTCTAAGCTAAGACTAAACTAAAACTCAACTCTAACTAAAACTCTAAGCTAAGACTCTATACTTCAAACAAAAATTCTTAACTAAAACAAAACTAAACTATAACTCTAACTAAAACTCTAAGCTAAGACTCTAAACTAAAACTCTAAATTAAAATACTTAACTACTATAACTCTAACTAAAACTGTAAGCTTAGACTCTAAACTGTAAATCTAAACTAAAACTCTTATCTAAAATTATACTAAACTAAAAGTAGAAGGAAAAACTCTAAGCTATGACTCTAGTCTAAAACTCTAAGCTAAAATGTTTAGATAAAATTAAACTACAAGGCAAAAAACACTTAACTAAAACTAAAATAAAATATAACTTTAACTAAAACTCGAAGTGTTGGGAGTCTAACTTGAAACTCTAGACTCTGAACTACAACTAAACTAAACTTTAACTCTAACTAAAACTTTAAGCTAATATCAAACTAAAACTCTAAACTAAAACTCATACCTAAAACTAAACAACAACTCTAATTTAAAACTCTTAACTAAGACTAAACTAAACTACAACTCTAAACTAAAACTTTTAACTAAAACTAAATAACAACTCTAAACTAAAACTCTTAACTAAAACTAAACTAAAAGTCTAAGCTAAAACTCTTAACGAAAATTAAAGTAAAGTATGACTATAACTGTTACTCTAAATTAAAATTCTGGACTGAAACCCTAGACTCTAAACTAAAACTAAACTAAACAACAACACTAACTTAAAATCTAAACTTTAAACTAACACTCTTGTCTAAAGCTAAAAAGCGACTCTAATCCGAAATTATTAACTTAAATTAAACCAAACTATAACTCTGACTAAAACTCTAAGCTAAGACTCTAAATTAAAACTCTTAATTAAAACTAAACTAAACTATAACTCTTACTAAAACTCTAAGCTAAGACTCAAAACTAAAACTCCAATATCTAACTAAAACTCTTAACTAAAACTAAACTAAAACTATAAATCTAACTAAAACTCTAAAGTAAAACTGTAAACTAAAAATACAAACTATAAAATAAAAATATTAATTAAAACTAAACGAGAGATCTAAACTAAATATCATAACTAAAACTATAACTATAAATCTAACAAAAACTCTAAGCTAAGACTCTAAACTAAAACTCTAAATTATCAAATAAAATTAAACTAAACTATAAATAGAGCTAAAATTCTAAGCTAACACTCTAAACCAAAACTCTAAACTCTCACTAAAACTCTAAGCTAAGACTCTAAACTCTAAACAAAAACTGTAAGCTAATACCATACTGAAACTCTAAACTAAAACTCTTATCTAAAACTAAACTAAACTAAAAGCGCAACGAAAACTCTAAACTCTAAACTAAAACTCTTATCTAAAACTAAACAACACCTCTAAACCAAAATTTTTAACTAAAACTAAACTAAACTATAACTCTAACTAAAACTCTAAGCTAAGACTAAACTAAAACTCTGAATTAAAACTAAACTAAACTATAACTCTAAAGTCTAAACTAAAACTCTTAACTAAAATTAAACTAAACTATAACTAAAACTAAAACTCTAAGCTAAGAATCTAATCTAACACTCTAAACTATAAACTAAAACTCTTAACTAAAAATAAACAACAGTGCAAAACAAAAATTCTTTACTAAAATTAAACTATAAATCTAAACTAAAACTATTACCTAACACTAAATTAAACTAAAAGTGCAACGAAAAACTCTAAGCTAAGACTCGAGGCTAAAATTATAAACTAAAACGTTTAGCTAAAACTAAACTACAAGTCCAAAAAACACTTAACTAACACTAAAATAAAATATAACTCTATATAAAACTCTAATTGTTGAGAGTCTGACTTGAAACTCTAGACTCTGAACTACAACTAAACTAAACTTTAACTCTAACTAAAACTGTAAGCTAATATAAAACTAAAACTCTAAGCTCGGGCGGGGGCTCTTTGGGGGCCTTTGGGGGCCTTTGGGGGCCCTTTGGGGGACCCGGGGGCTCGGGGCTCTCTGGGGGCTCGGGGGTAGGGGGCCTTTTGGCTTGGGGTAGGGGACCTTACAACACTGTTCAAATAGAACTTGCGTATTATAACGACCACAGAGTTTCACCCCAAATCATCTTATAAAATGTCTCAAACTGTTTCGCCCATAAAATCCCTAAATGTCTCAAACTGTTTCGCCCAAATAATCCCTTTAAAAGTAATTTCTGCTGTAAAAATAATTTCCTCTAAAAGTATTCCTTTGTTTGACATCCCTGCGCTGTCACATTTGAAATTCCCAGGAAACCATTTCCCGCGTAAAATATATCCAATCTGTCTTGATCTCGTATAAATTTCTGAAAAAATATCTAAGGTGTTCCTACTTACACTATTATGGTTTCGATAGAATATTAATTTATCTCTCTGACCTAAAGACTGGAGAAGCCATTTTCGAAAATAGAATATTAATTTATCTCTTAGACCTAAAGATCGGAGAACCCATATTTAAAAATGAATTCCCCTCATGATAGCCCCCCGTCGAAAATGAAACCCCCGTCGATTATGCAAATCAATTTCTCAGAAATATAGTCCCCCTTCGTGGATCAATAACATTGTCTATGTGGTTAGGTCCCGTTAGACTCGATTATAGATGGCAGCAGTGGTGCCCCCCTGTAGTTGATAGGGCCTCTCTACTTACGTTACACAAAATGGATATCTCAAAATTTTTATTGGATGTGTTTGGGGAAATGGTGGGTGTGAGAGGGGGGTTAGTTGCCCTTCAATCACTTTCGACTATTAAAAGGGCAATAGCCCCTTCAATTTTCAATGGAATGAGCCCTTTTTGATGCTTTTGCAACATCATTTTCTATAAAAAAAAAAACCTTACATGCCCCCAGGGCATAACTTAAAACCCTTGCCCCGAGGGTTGTGGGGGGAGGCTTTGTCATCCTTAAAGACCTAATTTCCAAAACTTTCAACTACGATGAATAAAATGGCTATCTAAAAATTTTGATTGGATGTGTTTGGGGAAAAGGTGGGCTTGAGAAGGGGGTTAGTTGCCCTCAAATCACATTCAAATATTAAAAAAGGCCCTAGCCCTTTGAATTTCCAATCGAAGGATCTCTTTTTCAAGTTTCAACGACAAAGATTTCAATAACAACTTATATGCCCCCAGGGCATAACTTATAACCCTTGTCCTGAAGACTGTGGGGGGAATTTCCTGCTCCAAGGTATAAATTTCTGAACTTTAAACTGCGTGAAACAAAATAGCTATCTAAAAATTTTGATTGGATGTTTTTGGGGAAAGGGTGGTCGTTAAAGGGGGGGGGGGTAGTTGCCCTCAAATCACTTTCGACTATTAAAAGGGGCACTAGCCCTTTGAATTTTCCAATCGAATGAGCCCTTTTTCAAGTTTTTTCGACAATGATTTCAATAACAACTTATATGCCCCCAGGGCATAACTTATAACCCTTGCCCTGAAGACTGTGGGGGGGATTGTCCTGCTCCAAGGTATAATTTCCTGAACTTTAAATTACGTGAAACAAAATGGCTATCTAAAAATTTTGATTGGATGTGTTTGGGGAAAAAATGGGCGTGAGAGGGGTGCTAGTTGCACTCAAATCCCTTTCGACTATTCAAAAGGGCACTAGCCCTTTGAATTTTCCAATCGAATGAGCCCTTTTTCAAGTTTCTACGACAAAGATTTCAATTAAAATCTTATATGCCCCCAGGGCATACCTTATAACCCTTGCCCTGAAGACTGTGGTGGGAGTGTTCTGCTCAAAGGTGTAATTTCTTTAACTTTAAACTGCGTGGAACAAAATGGCTATCTCAAAATTTTGATTGGATATGTTTGGGGAAATGGTGGGCGTGGAAGTGGTTTTAGTTGCCTTCCAATCACTTTCGACTATTAAAAAGGGCACTAGCCATTTCAATTTCCAACCGAATGAGCCCTTTTGAAGTTTCTACGACAACACGTTCTATAAAAACCTGATATGTCCCCAGGGCTGAACTTACAACCCTTGTCCTGAGGGCTGTGGGGGAGTTCCCTAATCAAAAATATAATTTATGTCTGGAAATCAACTACGTTGAACAAAATGGCTATTTAAAAATTTTTATTGGATGTGTTTGGGGAAAAGGTGGGCAAGAGTGGGGGGCTAGTTACCCTCGAACTCTTTTTGACTATTATAAAAGGCACTGGCCCTTTGAATTTTCAATCCAATGAGCCCTTTTTTAAGTTTCTACGAAAAAGATTTCAATAAAAATTTATATGCCCCCAGGGCATAACTTATAACCCTTGCCCTGAAGACTGTGAGGGGAGTGTCCTGCTCAAATATATAATTTCCTGAACTTTAAACAGCGTAGAACAAAATGGCTATCTCAAATTTTGATTGGATGTGTTTGGGAAAATCGTGCGCGTGGAAGGGGTATTAGTTGCCTTCCAATTACTTTCGACTATTAAAAAGGGCACTAGCCATTTCAATTTCCAACCGAATGAGCCCTTTTGAAGTTTCTACGACAACACTTTCTATAAAAACCTCATATGCCCCCAGGGCATAACTTACAACCCTTGACCTGAGGGCTGTGGAGGAGTTCCCTCCTTAAAAACATAATTTATATCTTGAAATCAACTACGCTGAACAAAATGGCTATCTGAAAATTTTGATTGGATGTGTTTGGGGGAAAGGTTGGCTTGAGAGGGGGGTTAGTTGCCCTCAAATCCCTTTCGACTCTCAAAAAGGGCACAAGACCTTTGAATTTCTAATCGAATGAGCTCTTTTTGAAGTTTCTACGACAGAGATTTCAATAAAAACTTATATGCCCCCTGGGCATAACTTATAACCCTTGCCCTGAAGACTGTGGGTCATTTCGATTTCCGACCGAATGAGCCCTTTTTGAAGTTTCTACGACAACGCGCTCAATAAAAACCTTATATACCCCCAGGGCATAACTTACAACCCTTGCCCTGAGGGCTGCGGGGGAGTTCCCTCCTCAAAAACATAATTTCTATCTGGAAATCAACTACGCTGAACAAAATGGCTATCTCAAAATTTTTATTGGATGTATTTGGGGAAAAAGTGGGCGTGAGAGGGGGTTAGTTGCCCTCCAATCACTTTCAATTATTGAAAAGGGCACTAGCCCTTTGAATTTCCAATCGAATGAGCCCTTTTTGAAGTTTTTACGACAGAGATTTCAATAAAAACTTATATGCCCCCTGGGCATAACATATAACCCTTGTCCTGAAGACTGTGGGGGGAGTGTCCTGCTCAAATGTATAATAACCTGAACTTTAGACTCCGTAGAGCTACATGGTTATCGTAAAATTTTGATTAGATGTGTTTAGAGAAATGTTGGGCGTGGAAGGAGTGGTAATTGCCTTCGAATTGCTTTTGACTTTTAAAAAGGGTACTAGCCATTTCAATTTATAATCGAATGAGCTCTTTTCGAATTTTCTTCAACAAACCGTTCCATGAAAACTCTATATGCCCCCATGAAAAGGCGTACGATTCTCGTCCTGAGGGCTGTTGGGGGCCTGTCGTCCTCCAAGTCATCATTCATAGATATCTCAATGATATTGACTTACCCGATCCTCTCGCATCGATGAATGTATGTGTTAGGTGGTACGGTGGGCATGGAAAGGCGTAGCCCTCCAATCACTACTAACTATTGAAAAGACCACAAGCCCTTTGAACGTGCGATTGAACGAGCCTTTTTTAACCGTTTGCGAAAAAACCTTCTATAAAAACCTTATTTGCCCCCAGGCCATAACTTACAACCCTTGCCCTGAGGGCTGTGGGGGAGTGTCCTCCTCAAAAACATAATTTCTCTCTAGAAATCAACTACGCTGTATAAAATTGTTATATAAAAATTTTTATCGGACTTGTTTCGGGAATTAGTTGGCGTGGAAGGGGGTCTATTTGCCCTTCAATCACTTACTACTATCAAAAAGGGCACAAGCCACTTCAATTTCCAACTCAATGAGCCCTTTTCGAAGTTTCTACGACAACTTCTTCAATACGAAGTGCCCTGCTCTAAAGGAAAAAATAATAAATAATACATCGTGCCAACATCGTTCTTATATGCCCTCAGGGCATAACTTAAAACCCTTGCCCTGAGGGTTTTGCGGGAGTGTCCTCCTCAAAAACACATTTTCTATCTGGAGATCAGTTACGCTGAACAAAATGGCTATCTCAAAATTTTGATTGGATGTGTTTGGGGGAATGATAGGCGTGAGTGGAGGAGGGAGGGGCTAGTTGCCTTCCAATCACTCTGGACTATTAAAAAGGGCACTAGCCACTCCAATTTCCAATCGAACGAGCCCTTTTCGAAGTTTCTACGACAACTCCTTCGATACGAAGCGCCCAGGTATGGAAAAAAAATACATTGTGCCAACATCGTCCTTTACTTAGGCAGCGCTATTGCGCTGCCTATTATTTATGTCCCATTCAGGCCCTAAATAAGAACTTTTAGGATTGTTACCACTCTAAGGTCAGCCCCGCGAGAAGATATCACAAGTGCGGTAATTGAGTGTATGGATAAGGATCATATTGCCTTTGTTTAAATTATGTTGATTTCAACATAAGGGGCGTGAGAAAAAGGGTTTGTTGCTATTTTGAAAGAAAAATTAATCATTAGATATTTGTTTTACCATAGTATCATTTATCAAGAAGCGCTTCGTGCGCAAACAGTTCCAGAAGAAATTTGTAAATTTATGGAATTAGTGATTATTATATAAGCTACATTTTAGCTAAAGCTCTTAATCATCGCCAATTCAAAGCATGTTTATTTGAAATGAAGAGTGAGTACGCTGATCTTCTGGTTCGTAACAAGGTACGTTGGTTATCAAGAGGGCACGTTTCAAAACGTTTCGCGTCCCTTTTCCAGAAGTTAAAGCATTTCTCCTTGAGAAGGGAGTTTACTATTCAGAATTATCAGACGATCAGTTGATCTAAAACTTATGTCATGGTAGACGTTATCTCTCATCTAAATCTGCTTAATCGTAAACTATAAGGGAAAGGAAACTTTTTTTTTAATGTTGAAAGCAATATCATTAAAACAAAATATCCACTTTTGCTGAGGATTTTCAAAGGAAAACATTGTTTCGCTTTCCAAGCCATCTGATGCATTACCAAGAAAATAATTCCTCTATTGATAAACAGATAAACTCAAATAACAACCAATAAAACAATAATTTCAAATATGAGGGAAGCATTTCTTAGCAGGTCTCAGGAATTTTAAAACTGCTGAGCAACTTTAGCATTTGTCAAAAGTCCTCTTAATACTACGGTAACCGGGTTGAAATTTTTTCCTTGTGAAGTTGATATTGGTAGCTTTGAAATACAGTTGCTGGATTTAAAAACAAGAAGATATGGCACTCTAACTTCGATCATCTTTGTGTCGAATTGGAAATATTGGCCAAGAAAAAATGCGATCTCAGTTCACAACACAAGTGGTCTGCTTTGAATGATCTGGAGACGGAAGGCATGAGCAGTTTCAAAGCTTAGAACATTATTCCTCAATCTTACGAACAACTGAAATAGCTTAAGTTTGCTGTTCTTTCCATTTTCGGTTCTGCATGTATATGCGAAACATTCTTGTTCAAGCATGAGCATTATCAAAAGTAAACTAAGAATGGAATTTATTGAAAAAGAAACAAACAAGAAATGTATTTAACAAAATCCACTGTACTCGACGCGCAAAACAACAAAAATTTCAGCTTAGTCTCCCCCGCAAGGCTCTATGGCCAGGAAAAAAAAACAGGGGAGGCACACAACGAAAAAATAAATAAATACATCTATCTAATTTTTAAAATAACAAACTCACATCACCAACCCAAATGATCCCCTCCTCCAAAAAAAAAAAACGAGATGGTTAGGAGTGTAGAGCATGAGTCCAAGTACACAAATAAACAACAGACCAAATGTGGAGACATCAATTCCTCGGAAAACCGGGGAAAACTTAATTATTGGCAAGACATTCTCTAACATACTTTTTGGAGATCCAAAACGGAGTGGCAGCCCCTTGCAGACAATGGTAGAGTGTTCCAAATCATGTTGCAAGCTATCAGAGGGTTAAAGTCAGACCGTATTGACGGAGTATAAGGTATCTGTCAATTATTGAAAGTGCGGAAATAATAAGTTGATTGCTCAGAAATAAAGATATATTACTAAATAGGGCAGCAGGAAGCAGGCCATGTAACCTCAAAAAATTGAAAGAATCGCAAGACAAAGAATAAAGAGATCTCAAGTCTTGCCAGGGTTTAAGTAGGAAACGATTAGTATCATGTATAAAAGTCTTTGCTTTATCATATAGTTTATTGATGAGAACTTGGATTCATGCCAAAAATTAAACACAACAACATAAAAACCTGACTGACTGACACTTTAGAACAGATGAAAGCATACTGTTCGTATAAATAAATATTTAACAAGTATGAGATTCAGTTTTAGTTGGTGTACTACTTATTTAGTGCAAAAAAACTTATTAAACAAGTAGATTTGGCTCCCAATTCTTTAATAATTATTGTAAATTTGACTCTCTGGGTAATAAGTTTACCGACCACTGGTCTAGCCCATAGATCGGGAATAAGGATCAAACATGGAAGTCGTATTGCACTTTACGAGGTCAACGCTATTGTTTATATTATTAAAAAAAGTCATATTATAATCGTATTTGTTAATAATATTACGAAGTAAAATTATATTTTTGTAAAAATAGCTTAAAAGGAACATTCTTAGAAATTTTATCAATTTATTTGATTGAATTTTGTCGATATCGCACATTCATTCTTGCGTTTTCCCATGTGGGTGAATTCTGGTATAATGGAGCATTTGTGCGAACAAATTTTAGTCGTTAAATCCTTCGTTGGTAATTTCATCTCGGGAAATGAAGTTGTTCATGTGACCTCAGGGATTAGAGGGTAATGGAAGGTCTCCGGTCGTTTTGCGCTCATAAAAACATTGCCTAATTCCGATTCAAAATAGGTGCAACTTATATGTCTTTCAGCGGAGAAGTTGGGATTGGGAGGGGTAATATTAATGACTGAAAATCTTTCTGGGTTTTCAGCTCATTAATTATGCCATATATTTCGCTTTTCACTAAAAATTGTTAGGTAGGATGAAGGGGTGTGTTGTTTAAAGAGGAGATATTACCGTACACATATAATGTCAAACACGTAGAGCCACAGGGCCACTTAGTATTCCCAATTTGTTTTCACACCAAATTAGGACTTAACTCCTTTTTGGGAAAAATCAAAATCCATTTTTCCGTTCCTTATCCCAACAATAAGGCCATCAGCCCCTTGAAATTAGTAGGAATGACCCAATTGATCCCACGAGAACACCCTGCTGCCATCTACAATTGAGTCTAACGCTGATGGGACATAATTTATTCAAGGATTATTGATCTAGTCTAATGGATGGTGTCAAGGTCGATTTATTTGTTGTTTTCAAGTGTATTGTCTCCGGGGCGAAGTTTGCACATGCGCATTAACGGTGGGGGAAATGTATTGATCTATAACTCATGACGGGGCACCATATATGGGCATAGAATACTGAACGAACACCGTGCTGCCATCTACAACTGAGTCTAACTCCGAACGGGATTCCATTTATTCATGTTTTATTAATGTCTAATGGATGATGCCAAGGTCGAGTTATTTGTTGTTATTGTTGTTGTTGTTTGACCAAGTGTAATGACACTGGGGGTGGTTTACATAATTACTAGGGGGACTGTATTGATCTAGGGGAAGAGAAGTTCCGAGAACTTGATTTACATAATCGGTGGGGAGAATGTTTTGATTCAGGAATAGGAAACAGGAAGTACATGCCTCCTTCTAAGTCAATCAGAGAGTTGGTTACATCTCATTCTAAGCCAATCAGAGGGTCGCGTACATATGGTTTCCCCCAATAAATCGCAAATTGCCCTTGAGATTTAATATATAACGGACATGCGTTGTGATTAAATTATCATTTAGTTCCAAGACACAATGGATAAAACAACAAATATTATTGATGACCTAGAAGCCTTGGCTACAGCGATTTACAATGTGAGTTCTGTTTAGTACATTTTCATTCTTTATTTTCAAATAAAATCATTTTCCTTGGTCACCCTCCAGTATATTCAGGTAAATCCCCCCCCCCCCCCTCCCACTCTAATTAAAACTCCACTATGCTATCTTTATAGTCGTTAGAAAGCGTAAAATATGCTCTTTTTAACCATGTAAACCCACCCCATTAACGACTTTAATTCTTTCATAAGAAATAATTCTCTTTTTCGATAAATTCTTGCTTTCTATATCCTATCTAAAGTGTCAACTGACTTCTGTCAACCCTTAGCTATTAATATGCTGATTCCATTTAAGCCGTCACCCTATCTTTTATCAGTTCCGTAAAGATTTAATTAGGGTTAATTATCGCATCCTGTCAACGGTCATCCGGTATCTACGAAACCAGGGAATTAAGCTTTTTGTAGGTTTCACAGAAAGACACTTTTTTCCAGTCGAATTAGCGATACAGTAAATCTTATAAATTGCAAGAGGAAGAGGTGACAGTTATGACAAATAGTTTCATATAGTATTTGCTTTTCATTTTGAGTACTCAGTGTTTATATGGGGGGGGGGGGGCAGTGCCTCGCTTCTAGCAGCTTCGCTGGAAGGTGAAACCAAACTTCCCCCCCCCCGTTAACCGCAAGGGGATGGATTCACTGTGTAGACATGTACACCCTTTGCAAAGAAAACTAATGTAGTCATTCCTTCAGGGTTATATATTTATAACCCTGAAGTTTCGTGTTTGGATAGCTTATATTTATACCATATATATGGTTGGCTATTTTGAGATCTAGATTTTAAATTCTTGGCTTAGATTTGATGCATCTGCTGGCCCTAAGGAATAATAATAGTTTTTTTTCTAAATGTTAAAAATAGAATTTCTATGCTTTTCGGGTCCGATTTCTCACAAGTTGTGTATTTAATTTTTTCTCTAAATGGTAAAATTAGGAGCCACTGACTGTCGCAAATTTTACCTTTTGCTTTGCTGAAAATGGGGGAGTGGGACTTCAATGTGATAAATGCTTTCTAGACAAAATTATGGCTAGGTTAGGTTTCTTGGGGGAACTAATTTTTATTCTGTGAAAAAGGGGAAAATTATTTCAATACTAACTTTTTTCTCTCCTTTTAAGGTAAATTATGAAGAATATATTGCCCCTCCACCACCTAGGAGAGCAAGAGAGGATGAGGCTGCTCCTTTAAGACCATCAATTTTCAAATACACTGGCCCATCCAACCCTATTCAAGACCGACGCTGCCTGCCCATGTCCCATCCGATCAGACACCAATGCATGCAGCCTGGCAGAAAATTAAAGAGGGGGTGGATGGCTGCTCACATGATAGTGAGCCTTCCCGCTACAAATCCCCAAGCCAGTGAAATCACTGCCGCATCTGCATATCCCACTGACACTGCGGGCCCATTTGCACAAGAGCGCGACGTCACCGCCCCGTCCACCCCCCATCATGCTTTGCCAGGACCATCCGGCACTCAAGTGCAGCCGTAATTTGGAGATGTAAGTTTAAATTTTATTTCTTGCTATTTTTCAACCTGATAAAATATAACGTTCTCCTTTTGAATCATAACAAGTGCATGCATTCAGTCTGCTGAATTAGGTAAGCGAAGCCAAAAAAGGTACTATATCCCGCTCATAATAAGTAGCAAAATCCTTTGCGATATAAACTGCTTTATTAACGAATGGTTCACCCTGCCCCTACAAATATTATAAAAACAACTTTCTATCAGAATGAGTTGTGTATCATGAACGGGATAGGCTATCCATTTCAAATCAAGTCAAGACACCGGTTTTTTTTCAAAGCAGATAAAGAGTATTAATATGAAATTTTTTGAGGGGTTTGTTTGAACAAAATCAAAACCTACTATGTCATGTTATAGATTGTAAATATCATATATTAAGTTTGAACTTTCAGAATATATAGAGTAGTTAGAGTAGTGAATTAATTAAATGCTACTACTAAGCGTGTTTTTAAGCCCATGTAAATAAAAATCCAATTTCAAAAATGGGGTGATTTAGACACTTTGAAAATAAGCTATTTTTCTTTTATAGATTGCATTGGTTCCATATTCGCCATCTCCCCCCTGCTTGTCAGTTGGAGAAGGAGAAGACGCGCCTATGGGGCTCTACAACAATGAAATGTCACAGCATGGTATCGTTAATTCACTTGAAATTCATGAGAACATTGATGAGTTTTTAAGTGATTTTTCTTTAAATGTTGATAATAGCACAGTTGGGCAGGAGGGGGACTTGAGTCCAAACACACTACAAATTTTAGAGGATTTTCCCAATGAATTAACAGGGAACCCTCTCCCCACTGATAACATACTTACACTTCAATCGAATGAAGTACCTTCCCATAGCCCTATTATTGAACAATGTGGGGGAGGGGTTGATGATAATAATATACAAGAGGAGGAGGGTTGGATGGTGGGGGAGGGGTGTTGATAATAATATACAAGAGGAGGAGGGGGAGGAGGTGGGGGTGGTGATAATAATATACAAGAGGAGGAGGTGGGGGAGGGTAATATCCAATTTACGACATTTTCCAAGTTTCAACTCTCAAACACAATTTTAAATACAATAGTTGTCTACACTGCAACCTTTGGAGACCCATTTAATTCGCTTTTGTGTGGTAATTTTGTGTTTGACCCTGTAGAAATTGTTCATGAATATGCAGATAGAATTTGTGCACTGCTAGAGCACCAAATTCAGTTGTGGGGAGGGGGTAGGGATTCAATTAAGGTTTCTATTGTTTTAAAGGTGTTTTATTTAAATGAGGTTAAAAGTGAGGTTTACCATCATTATGTACACACCGAGATGCGAGTGATCTATCCAAATTTAGAGAATTTTGAGGGTGTTTTTTTTTCGAGTGGATAGGCCATATTTTTACGCATCTCGAGAATTATAATGTCAACGGGAGCGGGTCTGTAGTTCTTTATGTTGAAAATTTAAGTGTTAATATCTGTAAATTTAAGAAATATTTTATTTTAAGAGGGGGGGGGCAGGTTCTGAGAGGTCAATAGTTTTAAAATATGATCCAGATTTAGTAGGTTGTCGAGGTGTCCAACGAATCTGTTTTGAAACAGGTCAAAAATGTTTCAAGTACGCTTTCCTCATATCAGCATTCAAGCCTCTAGCACGTGACGCTACCAAGACGAATTTAGATCACTGGGCTGTGCATGGGAAGGAAGGGTCCAATTTTCCCATTGTCGATGTCACTTGTATAGAGGAAAAATACCCAGTAACGCTAAGGTCTATTGATATTTTTGAAAGGGCCAATGCTCATTTAAATATCGGCGTTACTATGGCTCAGTATGAAACTGAATTTTAAGATGGGGTTCGTTCTAAAAAGAAGGGGGTGGTGATCCCAGTAAGGGGTTCGTCGATTGAATTGGTTAAACACTGGGTTGTGCTGTTGTACACACCAACATGTAGTGACCTAGCCAATTCAATTGGCCATTTCAATCCAATTACCGATTTCCAAACCGATTTCCAAACCGATTCGGATTCGATTTCCAAACCGAATCAAAGAACATCAAGCTATTGCAGTGTCCTACGCCCACGCACAAAGAGACAGTTCTAACACTATGCAGTTGTTAGAAATAGTAGAAACACTGGATGAGGGAGAGTGCATGATCAAGGCACTGACTAAATTAATTGGCACCGCTAATGGTGCTATTTCTCATTTAAGGAACACGCATTAACCTATGGTATTGTCTTCAGAGGATTGTCTTGCTATTAAAATTCAAAAAATATGCTGGGTGCGCAAGGGGGAGTTTTAAGAAGGGGACTAAAGGGAAAAGAGGGGGGAGGGGGAAAGTCATAGACCACAATCACTTGTGGCAGGAAATATCCTCTGGGGGTAATAATTGGCCATTTCAATCCAATTACAGACATTACTAGAGTTCTGGGGGAGGGTAAGAAACATAGTGCACGTTTCTACTGTCTTACATGCCTGTCTCGATTTTGGGCAGAATTAAAGTTGCAAAATCATATGAAGCACTGTAGACGGCATGGCTACCAGTCAGTGGATTCGATTTCCAAACCGAATCAAAGAACATCAAGCTATTGCAGTGTCCTACGCCCACGCACAAAGAGACAGTTCTAACACTTTGCAGTTGTTAAAGATTGTTGAAACACTGGATGAGGGTGAGTTCCTGATCAGGGCATTGACTAAATTAATTGGCACCGCTAACGGTACTATTTCTCGTTTGAGAAATACGCATTACCCTATGGTGCTGTCTTCAGAGGATCGTCTCGCGATTAAAAATCAAAAAATATGTTGGATTTGTAAGGGGGAGTTTGAAGAGGGGGATAAGGGGACTAAAGGGAAAAGAGGGGGAAGGGGGAAAGTCATAGACCACAATCACTTGTGGCAGGAAATATCCTCTGGGGGTAGTAATTTTAGTGGGGTAGAACATCAATCGTGTAATATAAATGATAGCCAGAAGTTTTTTATTCCAGTTTTTATTCATCATTCAAATTATGATTTAAAATTTATTTTACCCGCTCTGGCATGTATGCACAAGGAGGGAGGGGGAGTAGAGAGTCCATGGGTAAATAACTCATTTACCTATAACATCATTCCCGAATCGGCCGAGAAGTTGGTGCTTCTCGAGTTGAAATGGCAGGTAGTAAATAATAGGCGTATGTGCTGGAATAAAATCAGGTTTTTAGATTCCTTTAGTTTTTTTCCCAAGGCATTGAGTCAATTGATTCAAGTGCAGAAAAGCGACAATATTGATAGTTTTCCTTTGCTTAAACAGAACTTTCCAGACAGTGAAATGTATGACCTATTGACCTGTAAAGGTGTATATGCATACGACTATTACTGTTCTGGCGCTCGCTTAAGCGAGGAGAAACTATCTCCAATTGAAGCTTTCTATAATTCACTCACCAACAGTGAATGCACAGCCGAGGAACTCGAATTTGCCAAAGAAGGTGTGGTCTAAGGGGATTTGTAAAAATGGGTGGGATTATTGTAGACTGTACTTGGCCAGTGATGTTTTAACTCTGTTAGACATAGTCTGCAGGAACACAGACCAAATCTATTGAGAGTTCGGAATAGATATAGGCTATTATTTTTCCACACCACATTTGGTGATGGACTTGATTTTAAAAATTAGTAGGGAGGAAATAGGCTTAATAACAGATGTGGATCAACACCTTTTTGTAGAAAGATCAATGAGGGTTGGGTATGTTTTTCATGGGGATCGCGTCTTGACAACTGATCCAAGCGGACAAAACAGCAACACCAGTGCAAAGTCAAATGCAGTGTTCTTGGACATGAACTCATTGTACCCCTCGGGAATGTCTCACTACTCTTTTCCGTGTGGTGACTATCAAAGGCTTGAGAATCCTTGTGAGTTCCTCAACATTACCACTGTTAAGGACAATGAGCCACAAGGATCGTTCTTTGAAATTGATGGGCACTTTCCACTGGCGCGTCATGATTCGGTCAGGGATTTTGTTTTTCCCTTTATCAATCGACCAGTGACCAGGGACTCACTGATCCCCTACAATCGATCATTGGTTGAGGATATGGGGATGCACTGGACCCCCTCTAAGCAAAAACTGATATCAGATATGGACCCTAAGGAGAATATCGTTGTTCACCATGTGCTTTTTCACTGGATGGTGAACAATGGTTTCAAGATTACCAAAATACATAGGTTCCTGCTATTCAATCAAAAACCCTACTTAAAGAACATTATCGACATTTTTGTTGATAAACGCTCTCCGGCAAGAACCAAAGTGGAGAAGGAAATGTACAAACTCATTCTAAATTCAGCGTTTTGCAAAATGAAAGTGTACGGAACAGATCTCGCTGCGATGTCGTAACCTGCCCCCAAGAATGTGCACGGATTATTAAAGACCCCAATTTTACAATGTTCACGAGCATAGAGGCTGGCATGGTTCTTCTACACAGGAAAAAGAGAAATGTGGTACTGAACAAGAATATAGCAGGAGGTAGTTCTGTACTTGAAATTTCCAAAAAGCTCATATTGTCGTTTTTTTACAATGTGTGCAATGTGCAATTGCCACGGGAGGTTCAAGTTTACTATGGGGATACAGATTCTCTGCTGTTAAAGGTGAAAACCCGGGATTTATTGGGGGATTTAGAAAATGGGGAACATCGGCTCGCGGATGGATTTCACCAATTGGAATCCGCCCCTCTACCCCGAGTTGGTGAAACGTCAAGCCCCCAACCAACTGCTAATGTTAAAATCAGAGACGGGGAGTGATTTGATATCCAGGGGGGTGTTCCCGGGTCCTAAAGTTTATTGCGTGGAAACACATAATGGGGATCTAAAGCAAGCGTGTAAAGGGGTGCCTACATATTTTGTAAAGAGCAATTTCAACATGATCGTGTACAGAAACTGTGTAGAGAGTAGCCTAGTGCCGAGAGCCCAAGTGCTTGCAATTCGCTCTCTACAGTATAAAAATTATACTGTAAGAGTGGAAAAGAATGCAATGTCGTCTATATCCGACAAAGTCTATGTGCTCGAGAATGGTGTAAGTGTACTGCCACATGGTCACTACCGTATTTCAGACCGAGTCGAATGCATAGACTATCGCAATCAACTTGGTCTAGATAAATTAACCTGAATTTGATTCTAACCTAACCTAACCCTAACCTTTCATAAATTAAATGCTCTAACCACTAACCACTAACCTTTCGTGAATTAACTAACCCAACCTAACCTGCAGTGACGACGACGACTATTGTACTGTTTCGATCCCTGGAGGGGGAGGGTCCCGCCCACGGCTGGCCCTGCCGCTCCCGGGGGTGGGGGGTCCCCCTTTTAAATTCATAATGTTCAGCTGTGCTATTTTAAGTTCTATTTTAAGTTTCCCCTCTTTTTTTCAAGTGATTTACCGTACAAATAGTGTTTGTGCTAATGTGCAAATAGTGATGCAGGACAAAAAGTGTTTTTTTATGACAATAAGTGTTGTTGTTGTTGTTCTTCTTGTTCATGTTTGAACAGAAGTGTTTTTATAATAAATGTTGTACATAAAGTGTTTTTTATCGTTGTTCATGTTGAACAAATTGAGTTTTCATGTTGAATAAATGAATGAAATATTGTTTTGTTGTTCTTGTTGAACAAGTGTCATTCTTATGTTTTTCATGTTGAACAAATAGAGTTTTCATGTCAAATAAATGACAATGAAATATTGTTTTTGTTGTTCTTGTTAACGTACTAGATAGATCTATGTTAACGTACTAGGAAAATTATTATTACTACTACTACTACTTATTCACTGGACACGTATGATTTACAGTTAGTTGTAGTCCGACTGTTGTCAACAGCAGCAGCAGCAGCAGCATGTATCAATTTAACACACCCTTCAGATCGTTTCTGTGCGGTCCATCAATGTCGGGGAGAACAACACTTTTAGCTAAAATAATTCAAAATTGTCAGAAATTTTTTTTGGAAAAACCAAAGAAAATTTTTTATTGCTATAGTATTTGGTAGGAGTCCTATGATCAAATAAAAGCTATTGACACACCCATACCAATACAATTCATACGGGGACTTGATGTTTTCAATAGTATTGAACAAAATTCATTGCTGATTATTGATTATTTTGTTGAATTCAATGAACAGTTCTCCCTGGAAATGTTACTGCTGTTCACTGTTCGCTTTTGCTATGACCAGATTTCCATGACCCGAGTTCTGCACAATGTGTTTCATCAGAGCAAATGTATGCGAACCCTTGCATTGAATTGCACCATCTATATTATCTATCGAGTTGTTCGTGATTCTAGCTCGCTAATAACTCAATAAGCAAATTTACCCCGGTGCCCCTAAATTTCTGCTGTCAGCGTAACTCAGGCGACAAATAAGCCCTACGGCTACATTTTGCTAGATCTTAATCAGAGCACACCCGAGGATCTACGTGTTGTCACCGACATTTCCGACAATGAAATTACCGTATATCTTCCGGTGAACAGTAGATAAAGCTATTAGTTGCCATTATGACACTGAAGAAACTACACGAACAATGGCATTTATTTTCCGTTCTATGCACTTCAAAACCTCCACTCAGGAAGGCTATACTATAACATGGCGTTGACAATGATTTCATTAATCTAATATCTGAACTTTGTTGAAATTTAACTAAGGGCAATGTACACTTGCCAGAAGGTGTTAGACAACAGACAAAGCAACATCGTTCCACTGTACGCGCCTTGGCTTGCAAAAACAAGGTAAAAATTTTTAAAAGAAAACGGCTCCTTCAAGCGGGCGGTAGCTTTTTCACACTTTTACTGCCAATAATTGCAGGACTTGTAAACAGTTTTCTCTAGAGAACGGCTAAACCCTATAAATAGACACCATTTGAACTTATCCTCTTGCCCGTCGAACATTTTGAAGACAATCTAAGCAAATTCATTAATGATGAGAATATTGCCGATGACAAAAAACTGCTTTTACTTCAAGATTCATTGCGACGTGTGGACAAACATAGACCTTGTCGTGAGAGACCCGCCGCTGTTACCGTCATCGATCCCTCCAAACAGGAAACATATCCTCAAGATTCTGCAGCAGCAGTGCAATCAAAGGAGAAGGAATTGAATTCAATTGTATCGAAAATTGGAAACCTATTGCCAGTGACCTATCGTGAACAGAGTAAAAGAGTATTATCTTATCTCATGTTGGAAACTGGTGATAAACATCAAGTTCAAGTTGACAGCACAGGGATACGAATTATAATTTAGGGAAAAAGTTATAATCTTGTTGATTTAATTTGTGATATGGTGACGAATCGTATAGGATTTTTATCGTTTGAAAATAATCTTTCTAAATGCTACAAACTTCCCAAAAAGTCTTATTGGCAATAAATAAATTCTTAAGAAACTAAGAGAATATAGTCCTCCAACAACGCCAACACCAACAGCATTTAAAAAAGAAGAAGATTCAATATTGGAAAATACTTGCAGCAGCAACAGCAGCAATGATTTTATAACACCTGTGGCTAGTCAAAAGCGAAGACAGATTAATTCACCCTCCAGTGTTCAAAAGGGAAGTGGACATTACACTACGTGTTTGTGTTCAAAATGGTTGAAGTTCTGAAACATGTCTATGAAAATATTGGTGAAGCGGGAAGTTTAAGTTCCCCCAAAACGCTTTCTAAAGTTGTCTCTGACAGCATATTAAAAAAAAGCAAAGAAGTATCTACAGAATGAACCGTGTTACACACTGCATCAGAATCGTAGGCTTCGTGGCAAACAATATCGACAAACTAAAACCTTTTTCCCTCTGCATATAATGCAAACGGATCTTTTAACTTTAGACACATTTCAACGGCGTCACAATGCACTATACAAATATATTCTAGTGGCAATCAGTGTCTTTAGTCGCTATGCCTATGTCATCCCATTACGGTCAAAGAGAGGTGTTGAAGTTGCTCAGGACATTTAAAGTATTCTTGAGCAGGATTGCTATAGAAAAATTCAATCGGATCGTGGTAGTGAATTTGTTAATCCCCATGTGCAAAAGGTTCTATTGAAATATAATACAACACTTTATCATAGTCACAGCCCGATAAAGACTGCATTGGCTGAACGATTGATAAGAATGATTCGTCTATTAATTTCAAGATATTGTACAGTGAAAAATATACCTGCTTTTATTCATGATTTAGATAAAAGTATGCGGATATACAACCATCGACCCCATCGATCTCTGTCTAACTCAAGCCCTCGGGAAGTTCATTGCAGTGAAAATACATTTGATGCTTTTATAAAGCAATATTCCAATGGTGAAAAAGAAAAAAATGTAAAAAAGAAGAAATTCAATGTTGGTGATACTGTTCGAATTAATAGAACTACCAATATTTTTGAAAAGGGGAATTATTTATGGAGCACTGAACTTTTTAAAGTGTCCAAAATCCTGGACACCGAACCCACAAAATATCGACTGCGAGACACCAAAGATGATGTGATTCTCGGCGGTTTTTATGAATATGAATTGCAAAACGTTAGAAACACTAGTGAAATTTATCAAATTGAAAAGATATTAAAGAGTCGTACTCATAGGGGCCAGAGACAGTTGCTTATTTGCTGGCTAGGATACAACTCTAATTTTGATTCCTGGGTCAGTGCTGACGATATTAACAATGCCCAATGATTTCTATGTGACTTTCATGTCCAATGTTTATGATCCTCTCTACAATGACCTGAATAGAACAAGTGATTTTTGGACGAAACTCTCCCCCACCATAAAATTCGACGACAATGGAAAGTATGAAGTGGCTCTTGTCGACTGTATTCTCAAAAATACATACGACATCTTGAGAAAAAATTGTAAATTTGAAATAAAATTAGACACTATGATTGGCCACAATCACCCTCAGGTGATCAAGAACAAATTCAAAAGATCAATTGGACGGAGTATCCATATATTGAATTACCCTATGAGGAACTCACATGTATGAATGATTTATGTCGTTCTATTAATAAAAGAATTTCCGTTCGAAAAAAAGAGCTTTTTGTTTCAACTATTCAAAGGAGGAGGGCAATATCTACATTAGTTCACCTATTGCCAATGAAAAGGTTATTCTCAATGATAATCTAAAGGATGTTCTTGGCTTTAAGCTCAATATAATCAACGGTAAAAGTGCCGGAATCACTAATTTCATTTTTGCTGACTACCCACCTGCCTTCTCAACGGACACTTGTATATTTCTCTACGCCTTATTTGTTGAAACATCTCGGGTTGGTAACTCAAATGTTCCCCTCCTACGAGTTCTTGAACGAAAAACCAATTACGAACATATTCACCACTACAATATAAAGCATCTTCAGTATATTCCCGTAAACACTTCCTATTTGGAACTCTGTCAGTTAACACTATGAACTAAATTAAGTGATCCCATAGCAATTTCAAAAGATTTGACTCTGATTACTTGCCATTTTTAAACAATCGTTCAACAACAAGATGTCTAATAGAAAAGTGGTATTCATTTGTCCTTATATTGACTGCTATGTTAATACTCTTGGTCCAAGACAACAGGGCAATTGAATGGACTATTACAAAGGGCGTACTACAATGTCCGGCTATGGTAATGGCAGTTGGTTTGCTAAGCTGTTTCGCTCTTCACTACCACTGGCTAGAAAATATCTTGTACCGGCTGCAACAGATTCTGCATCTTCTAAACTATAAGATTAGTGTTCTGGCAAGGAATTAAAAAAAATCACAATGGAAGATCCTTGGCCCAGTGCGCGAACCCTTGGCAAGAGATTAAAACAAAATGGTAAAGGTTTAAAAAGGTCGAGAAACAATGCATCACTCATCAGTCTCTACTCAGGTCGGAAACGAAAGACATCACCACTGTCAAAGAAAAGAAGGAAAAAGCCGACACGTACTGTAAGCACTAGTAGAAGAAGAAGCCCCAGGAAGAGAATTGTTAGATCGAAACTAGATTTCTTTTCCTAAGATGTCCTACCTACCGCATAAGGATTCTCAACCTTCAATCATCGCCTCATTGAATCTATTCAATGCAGAAAATGTTGATGTGAGTGTCAAGCATGGATACTATGAACAATTTTATCCTCAACAACCACTCTCCGATAATATCCACTTTCAAATTTATTTCAATGAAGACTACTTTATGGACATGTCTTCGACATTTATAGATGTACAAATGAAAGTCCGGAAATCCGATAATACATTGCCAATTCGGGCCGATGGAATATCCTATGAAAATTGTATATTGCATAATCTATTTCATCAAATCAGTGTCTACATCAATGGCACGCTGGTGAGCACAAGCAACAATCTCTCAAATTATACAAGCTATATGCAATTCATGTTGATGACACCCAAGTCATACAAGGAATTGAGAGGCACCTCCAATGGATATGAGTATATTACTAATACTGATAGTACAGGTGCACTTAAAAATGCTACAACTAGTGAATTACATCTAGTTGGAAAAATATATCATGAAATATTGGATATACCCCAATGGCTACCACCCAATGTTAAAGTAGATATAAAACTGACGCTTCCACCATCCAATTTCATATTGAGAAAAGACCTGCTTCCAATCCTGATGTAAGTCTCTCCCTCACCTCGGCAATACTTCATGTACGCAAACAACAAGTCATGAGCTCTGTTGCTTTGGCAGTGGAAAAACTTAGAGTCAGTGGAAATAATATTAAACTACTTGTTCCTCATTCAATCACCAAGCAATGTCATATTGCCATGGGGTCACGCACATTCGCTGACTCATTTTTTATCAATTGCGAAATTCCATCAAAACTTGCTTTGGCATTTGTAAAAAGCACCAGTGCAATAGGATCATGGACTGGATGTCCACATAAATTCGAGATGTTTGGACTTTCATCTCTTGTGTGCAAAGTAAACGGCATCCCACTCTACAATCTATCTTTTGATTAATCCTATAGAACATTGTATGAGCTGACCATGCAAACCCTAGATCATGATTCGCAACTATTTAAAAATGGTATAACCGAAGAAATGTTTGCTAAAACACATGGTATCATTGTACTGGATTTGTCTGGCACGCAGGATATGAGTATAGTACGTACGGTTAGTGTGCGTATAGAGTGTACATTTGCTGACCCATTGGCTGAGAGTATTGCACTAATCTCACTAAATCAATATGAAACCTATTGGGAAATCACTCCCGAAGGCAGTGTTCTACTAGAATTGGCCCCTTGAACACCAGTAAAAAAATCAATGTATTTAATGTGACTCCCTACATGTCCCAGCACAAATCCTATTGTCCGCCCTCGGACTTTCTTGGAAAAATTCAAAGTGGAAACAATATCTGAATTATTGTTAATAGCAGTCCGTCGACTGTGCTGACGGGTCATTGGCTGTGCATCTTTCAAACAATGAAGACGATTGAATTCTTTGATCCTCTTGGTCTACCCTATACATTCTACACACCCCACATCAGCAACTATATAGAGAGCAGTGGAAAAACTATTATTCAAAATCGGAGGAGAGTGCAGGATCTGACGAATAAAAGCTGTGGCTTCCATGCACTACTATATTTTGTGTTCCGATGTCGCGGATATACTTACAAGCAGTTTCTAAACATTTTTGGTGAAAATCCACGTCTGAACGACTTTCTAGTGGAAAATATCCTCTCAAATCTGTACAGTATAAATTTCAATGCTCTAAAAGTAAAGTGCTTAAAAAATGTTTGTAAATTTGTTTATTAATAAAATGCATATATATACAACAATGTCTTTAAATCTTCACTTTAGATTTCTTCATCGGTGTATAGGAAACTGTCGTGAACCACTAATGTTGGTAAATCATTTAGATTCACTGTATATTCATCTTGACTGACTGCAAAGTCAGGGTCACATTTTCTACAGTAAAATGTTACTTCACTCTTGTCATATCTCTTTGTATAGTCAATGATACTATTTGCATTCATATTATGAAATTCACGAGTTTCAATCTGTCTATTTGAAGCAATATCACATTCAGTGTTATCAAATGGTGAATCACATTCAGTAACTGCCAAATAAATGCAACCTGGCTTTCAGTAATAGTAAGCAGTGTCGACAAAACGTTGACGTAGAAGCTAAATTGTCATGCTACTCCAACAGATTGACTCGTAGACAAGGCTTCTCTGCCCAGAATAGTTTAAATACACGATGATACTAATCTCGTAGAAATAAACTAAAATCACGTTTGGGATTCTTTCCAATCATAGCGGGGTGAGTATTCTCCCACTGATCACATTTATCGTAGTGACAATTGGAGCACAGATGTCCTCTAGGGTGAGAGTTACAAATCTCCTCAAGACATGAATTACATCCCTTAATTTGTACTGCATAGCCTCTATTTAATTTACAAGGATTACATAATTTACACTTTTCACTATAGTCATCAATAATTGTACAATTCTCACATTGAGTCCAACTGCCAAGAGTGTACATGCACAATGGACATGTATAGAACATTTTTTGGTTTCCGATGTCAACTCTCTCTCACAGCTAAAACGAAACTGATCGTCCCTGCCGACGGATAAATTCAGGGTGGAGGAATGGGAGAGGAGTAGCTGTGTGAAGTAACCTCTTTCAATTGGTGGAGGGAGCCATCTACATTGCATTTATTGGAAATCTTTTTAAAAGTGTATACACGAAATTATTCTCCGTTTTTCTAATTAAAGTATCAATAAGTTGACTATAAGCGTTTTAGTCACATTGACAAAGTTTCATATAATAGTGACACAAGGAGGAATGAGTTTACATTATATTGTCGAGTGTTCCCCGAGAGACTATCCTGCGTTGAAGAGATAACTCGAGAAAATTGTCATCCAAAATCAAATGTTTTTCCATAAACACTAGATTTGATCGAATTCTCTCTTTCTCAAATGTATTCATTTTTCAATCCTTTCACTCTGACTGCTGACTCTAGACTGACCATGATTCGTTAGCCTAACATTCTAACAACAAAAAGAAAGGGAACATTTTCGATTTCGAAACAATTTTATTGAATAATTACAACAATAATACTAGACATGTACAATTAGTGATACTGTTTATTGTCTTCGATATGTTTCACTAATGCACTTAAAGCACATTGAAGTCTATTCACATGTGCTATATCAACCTTAGCAGCGAAACATAATTGATCCTCCATTTTCTATTTTTTGAGAGATATCAGATGTCTTGCACGTACTTTACCCCATTTCGGGCACAGCCGTAAGCATCATATGATTTTTACCATTCCGGGGTGGCCTCTTGTACTATTACCGCCAAGTCCATTATCAACTTCTATTAGGATAAACAGTCCACTAAATGTCAGTACAAATATATATCCAAATGAGTAAAGTCAAACTGCTCTCACTCCTTTTAATTAAATTTAAAGACTAATAAGAAAACTATCGCATAAATCCTTTCATTATTTTTTCTATAAGCCTCCCACAATAATATTAAACCAGCCCTCTTTTTGGATTATAAGTATTTTTACCCGACTCGATGATTGGCTTAGAAGGAGGCATGTACTTCCTGTTTCCCATTGCTGGATCAAAACATTCTCCCCACCGATTACGCAATCAATTTCTCAGAAATTCTCTCCCCTTCGTGGATCGATAATCCTCGAATAAATTATTTCCCGTCAGCGTTAGACTAAATTGTAGATGGCAGCACGGTGTTCGTTCAGTATTCTATGCCCATATATGGTGCCCCGTCATGAGTTATAGATTAATACATTTCCCCCACCGTTAATGCGCATGTGCAAACTTCGCCCCGGAGACAATGCACTTGAAAACAACAAATAAATCGATCTTGACACCATCCATTGGACTAGATCAATATTCCTTGAATAAATTATGTCCCGTCAGCGTTAGACTCAATTGTAGATGGCAGCACGGTGTTCTCGTGGGATCAATTGGGTCATTCCTACTGAAATTTTCAAAATCGGAACGAGTTATATATATATATATATATATATATATATATATATATATATATATATATATATATATATATATATATATATATATATATATATATATATATATATATATATATATATATATATATATATATATATATATATATATATATATATAAACTGATGTCATATACTTTTATCGGCTCTTTTGAGCCGATAAAGCCGATTGGGCTGATTTTCAGTTCATTGATTAGCGTTAAGATCAAAATTGTGTCTCTTACTTCAAAACTACATATTCTTCAACTTTTTATATCACTACCAGGAGCAAAGGGTAAGCTTCAATGCTTATAGCAACGGGAGGATCATTAAAGTATATTTGGCATACGTGATACCATTCCTCTGCCTCAGTCCTAAACACAGAAAATGAAACAACAAAACAAACATAAATCACTAACAGAAATTTCTTGGTGACTGGGCCAGGGAACCGTCACACATCTTAAGTACTTAATTGTAATTTCAGTTTGAAACTGGTGTCTGCTTGCTTTCTAGCTGGAATAAGCCTTCTACTTGGAAGCAGCCATCATGGCTCAAACAAACAGAAGCATGGCGGATAATTTCACTATCGATGAATATGGATCGATGCAGACAAGGCTAATATAAAGCCTTAAGTAATTTTCTTCAACTTCAAATCGTATCTTAGAGATTAAAACTGCAAAAATCATGAAAAACATCATGAAAAATATAAGATTTATACCAACTTAAAAACGAAGCAGTGTCAGTTTGTCATGAAAAAAAAACGTAGAAAAAAAACGGCACTGCAGCAATACAATCCCAACCTAATGTTCGATCAAAAATAGTGTCCCCCGGTGTGGTCTGCATGCCTCTTACTGCAAAAAAAACAACTGGAAACTGGAGAGAGCTTGATCTTCAGGGGGTTAGAATTGCTCCGAAGGGATTATAAAGTACTAGTGACAGGATTACTTGGACAAATTGAAAACTGAAGAAACTTAAAGAGCTACAGCTACAAGTAGAATAACAGTCTTCGGTCATAAAAAAAGAGTAAAGGCAGCAGTACACATAAACTGAGAATCGGTAGAATGCGTTTGGGGTTTTCGTCAAGGGACCGAACTAAATGTCCAATCTTATATGTGTCCTTGTTATTTACCTTAGCTGTTTTTGGGCTTCATCCCAGAGGCTTGTGTATCCCGATTTATTGCCGTAGTTTTTCAAATGCACTTCCCTCAATCTTTCAGTAAATTCAGACATCTGTCCTTCAAATTTAATCATCCAAACAGCTCCAGTAACAATATCACTTCCCAAGAAGCAAAGAACCAGGTACCAATAAATTGTAACTAACTTTGTATCGAGCCTGGAAATATAAACGAGATTAGATGACAGAAAAAAGTGACTTTCCTGTAAGGGTAATGGAATCATGTTTTGGCGCACAGGAAACGTTTTCAAGGTCAAATGACATGAACAGTATCAAGTGTAAAAATTTCCATATAGACGGTTAAACATGATTTATTTGAAATCTGCTTGAAATAAGGCCAATACTAACTTCAGTAAAAACTTGTATTAAAAAAAGTATTAAAGATAAATTAAATATAAAGCTATTTAACATATAGTTGCTCAATTCTGTGTGGCTTATTTAATTTCTGTTTTGGCTAGCCTGTCCGGTAAAACTGAAGTCGGCTCTTTAGAACTGGGACCGGGCCTTTTTTGATATAACATTGGAGCAGCAATTTGCTAATTTGTGTACTTGACAAATTTAAAAGTAACTAAAATCGTGGATATGGATTGCTTATTTCGGTGCTTAGGAAAATCAATACTGTGATACGAAAAGCATGGTATTACCCAGTAAAGAATAAAGGTACGTTGTGGGGATCATTAGTTGATAATTTTGGTGTTTATGAAGGCATTAAAGTAATGCAGATAGTATGATAGCTTCTCCATGTTTACATAACAAAAATAGGGATGGACATGGCCGTATCCAGGATTTTTTCGGGGGGAGGGGCTGGGGGGAGGTGCTATATTTTTAGACAACACCAAAAATGTGCTTATATCAACAAATAGGGTATGCAGGGTTCAACCCTGTATACGGTCTTGGGGATTGACCATTGTTGATAAATTACCTCTAAAATTGCCTTTAAATTTATCACTGAATTTAGCTTTAAAGGTAAATTCATAAGAATAAACAAAAATTGTACATGTGGGAATGGGCTTGAATTCTTATATGTGCATTTTTATTTCTAAATTTTTCAAGTTTTCGTGAAAGGTCCTTCCTATTATTGTGTTAAGGCCTTTACCCCCTAACTTCTATTTGATTTGAAAAATATTTTGGATAGACGCCTTTGGGTCCCAAAATTAGCAACAGTCTGACCACTGCCTTATAGGCTATACCAGTTGATACTATCATACCTTATATTTTTTTTTCTATGGTATCAGAACTAATAGGCTGCTATCCCAATTTTAGTTACCTATAGCTTCCGGAATTGACAGACCGCTACTCCGATTTACCCAAAGAGCCCCGGACTGGTACCGAGTACCTGATTTTATAGAGAACCCTAGTTGGCCTAGATCTAAAATCGTAATAAGTAATATAGAACCACGATAAAAAAAAAAAAAAAAATCGATTGTTAAACCCTGGACCAAATTGGCGTAATTTGAAAAAGAGCCAATTCTTTGTGTCCTAAACTGAAGATCGCAACTTGCTCCTTTTCCGAAAACAAGTTACTAGGCTTATGCTCTTAAGAGTTCCTAGTAGGATTTTATCCACCTGCACTGAGCTGAACTCTCCACTGTTGCAAACAAGTTATGATCGAACTTTAAAAAGTTCGACCATTCTTCTATTCTGGATCTGATCAAACCGAGGTCATGGTTACAGAAAATTGGAATTATTTGAACGGAAATTTTAAGTTTTAGTACCCTTCATAGGTAGGCTAATTGAGCTAGAAAAGCAAAGTTCTCGAAATAAAGAAAAGAGGGACAGAAATAAAACTCATAGATAGTAGACGGGCACCTATTGATCCCACGAGAACCTCGTGGTTTATGGTTTTATCAGTTATAAAGAAAAAAAAGATGAAATTATAACATTAAAAAAAATGAATTTTTCAAATTCTAACTTGAAAAACCATGAATTTAATATTTCTCTCGTGAAAAACCCACCCTTTTGACACATTTCGTGCTTTGTTTTTGTTTTATAACGATATAATTTTAAAATTAATGTTATTACAAGTTATAATGTTAAAAATTAATGGTTTTCAAAGTGAGAATTTTAAAAACAGTAAATTTCTCACTTGGAAAACCATAAACCACGTGGTCCTGTCACGAGTTTCTCACTTGGAAAACCATAAACCACGTGGTGCTGTCACGAGTCAGAACACCTGTGCTGTCGACCTCAATTCACATATCGTGAATCAATAAGTCCACTTAGAAACAACATATTAATTTCCCTTTCTTGACAGATCAATCAATCAATGACATCATCTATCAGACTTTAAATGTCCCTTTCTTGACAGATCAAACAATCAATGACATCATCTGTCAGACTTTAAAAATTTCCGCCTAGAAACATTTCTCCAGGAATAGATCCAAAATCATTAATGTCTTTGCCTCGGGAACATTTCTACTGGTCGAACTCCAAAGGATATTAATAACCAAATGACCTGGAAACACTTAGGCAAGAAACATCTTAACGAGGAATTGTTTTAGCGCGCGTGAAGGTTTCCAAATAATTTGAAATGCATTGACGCAGAGATGCCAATAACAAAGGAACACGCTGAATTTGCGTTTAGGGATTATTTGGGCGAAACCGTTTTAGACAGGTTATGGAACTATTTCGGTGAAACAGATAGAGACATTTTAAAAGAAGATTTTTGAATAGATTTTGGAGGAGGTTTTGAGTGTGGTCGTTATAATACACAAGTTTCATTTTAACAGTGTTGTGAGGTCCTCTAACCCAACCCCAAAGGGTTCCAATCCTCCTCCCCCACCCCCGACGGAAGCCCCCGGTCCTCAAAGCCCCCCAAACCCCCAAAGGTTCCGATCCCCCTACCACAACCCCGAAGGAAGCCACCGGTCCTCAAAGGTTCTCTGGGCTTCCAAAGGACCCCCCCCCCGGACCCCCAAAGACCCTCACCCAGTCCCCAAAGGTCCCCAGGCA